>NC_058027.1:15787562-16087562 GCF_019176455.1 Solea senegalensis
TAGCCTGTGTTTGACTGTTATTGATAAAAATGTAACACATTAATTATCCTGTTGTTGTTTTTTAGAAGTTACATTAGTGACTGTAGAACTTTCTAGCAGGCATAGCTATTTATCTTTCATTCTATTTATCTGTTCATTGTTGTAATTGGTATCAAAGCACCGTTGCCTATAAAGTGCCTTTAAGGTGCATTGTCAAAGCCATGTTTTGTGATATATTAACCTTCCTATGTGCCTTTGTAAATCTATCTATCATCAGAACCTGTACGACTTGTCGGTTTTACAACCTAACTAACTGTAGTTAGTAGCTAACAAACTGCTGACTAACTTCTAACTACTAACTGTCTAAACTAACTAACTAACTCTAGTTAGTAGCTAACGGACTGCTGTCTAACTACTAACTGACTGCTGCCTAACTGCTGTTTAACTGTGTATGTGGAATAAACCTTCAGAAAGACAGTCGAGTTGTACCCGCCATACTTGTTCTGGTTACCCTTTCCAGAAGGGAGTATTGAGCTGAAAGGATCAGCCACTGGACAGTGACCCAGTATTCATTTGCACTTTTGTATTCTGATGCTGATCAGACTGTTTCCAGTCTGTGACACATTAGGAGCAACAAAGGCAAAAATAAACTAAACTAAATAAACAAACTACAGTAACTTACAAACAAACTACAGAGCACTGTTGTCTCTTTGACAGTGAACTCTCTCACAGCCGTAGGAAACAGTCAGAATATTTAAAAACTCTGAGCTGCAGCCTCAGTCGTGTGTCATGTTCAGATGAGGGAGGATGTTCTCACTCACATTAGCACAGAGAGAAAACAAACCCTCTTCATCCTCCGGGTCTGCTCCCTCATATAAACAAAGACCCACTTGCAAAAGCAGTAATGTTATTGTGTCAAAATGGAATATAAATACAACCACAAACACTGCTATGTGTTCCAGTTACAGCCACCAAGCTACACATAACATTTACACAAGTATGTGTAACAAGCAATATATGAGAAAAATTACCTGAATTACCTAAATTACCTGTTCAGCAGAAAACATGCAACTAAATGTTTGTCCCTCATCAGTGATTCCACTTGTTAAAGGCAACACACATTTTTTTGGCATTGTGTGGACATTTCTTTGCAGATGTAGATTCAGGTGCTGGTGTTTGTTTCTTCAGCAACACAATAAATATGATCCTCCATGGAGTCCATGCTCTAAATATTCCCATATTTAATTCCCATCAGCGCCATCTCTCTCTCAACTTCCGCCTCTGTCACTATATTATTATAAAAGGCTTATTCTAAGGCTATGAACATAATAGAATAATTATAATATGGTGATTACATTACATTACATTACTGTAGTGGCTAAGACCCAGCTTAAAGCCACTGAGGGGCTGCCGGACAGGCTAAACTTAATAACACGCTGGATACACTTACTGGCAAGTCCAATGAAGTCCAGTCCACACGCTTGATTTGCTTAATATGAAACCTTTTATTTCTCACTTTTTACGGAGCAAGATTAAGTCCAACAAACAGCAGTAAAATGGTGACGGAGACCACTGTGCCAAAAGCATATCTTTAAGCGGTTGAAAAACTGTGCGCTCTTCCGTCCGGCAACACCTGCCCAGTGACACAAAGTTCCCACCTTTATAACAAGAAAAAGAACACACCCACCACCTGTCGGCATAAATTGGTATTGCAGCGGCTTCACGGAGAAATGGCTCCTACATACTGGCCCCTAAATTGTAATGGATACCAGACATACAATTCTTTCAAATAAAACCAGGGAGCCATAATCAAAATGATACAATGAACACATTTTACAACACAAAATTCTTTCATGTATCATATTTATGTGAACCTTTGACCTTCTATTCTGTACCCTCACAAAGCAAGCAACGTTTTGTCACAGGACGTTCAATGACACTTGATTTTGTCTGTAAACGTACCGAACGCACCAGGCCTTTTTTATCCTGAAAAGCCTCCAAGACTCTTCCTAGTGGCCAGGAGCCTCTTGGGGCAGTAGCATCCATTATGACCACAATATCTCCAGGCTTAAGATTCCTCCTTTCCTGATTCCACTTTTGCCTCTCCTGCAGTAGAGGTAGATATTCCCGTATCCAGCGTTTCCAGAAAAGGTCAGATATATACTGGACCTGTCTCCATATTTGCTTTACATACAGATCATGTGGCTCAAACAATCCAGGTGGTAAAGATGGTCTTCCTTTCATGAGCAGAATATGGTTGGGGGTGAGCGGTTCCAGATCGCTTGGATCATCGGAGAGCTTGGTGATAGGACGATCATTTAAGATGGCTTCAGCTTCACATATAACTGTTCGAAGTCCATCATCATCCAGTCTTTGCTGTTGAAGCACTGAACTCAGAATCCTTCTCACCATGTGGATTACACGCTCCCAGACTCCACCATGATGTGAACCTGCTGGGGGATTGAAACTCCAGTTAATTCCATCCTTCCTCAAAGCTCCTTGAATCTGCTCATGATTCAGTGACGCAAGCGCCTCTCTTAGCTCTCTCTCTGCTCCTATGAAGTTAGTTGCATTGTCAGATTGAATATGAGCAACTTGACCTCTTCTGCAAGTAGAGCATTGATGCATGAATCTGTATCCAGAGAGTTAGCCACTTCCAAATGGACCGCTCTGGTGGTTAGACAGGTGAAAACCAAGCCATAGCGCTTGACTGTACCTTGTCCTTTGCTTACAATAATTGGTCCGAAATAGTCAATGCCAACATTGGTAAATGGCGGATAATCAGGAAGAATCCTTTGCTTTGGCAAATCTGCCATTTTTTGCTCCATCATTCTTCCACTATACCTCCTGCCCACATTCTGCAATGACCTTTCTGACAGCTGAGTTGGCACTTGTGACCCAGTACCTTCTTCTCAGTGTGGACAGAGTGTGATTGCGTCCACTATGGCCAAACCGTATGCGAATGTGCTTCAGGATAAGAGTGGTGACATGTTGAGAGTGGAAGTGGTTGTTTAGCTTCCTCTGGCAGCGAGCCCTTAGTTAAGCACCCTCCAACTCTCAGAAGCCCATTATCCAAATATGGATCCAACCTGTAAAGAACGCTGCTTCTGCTCACAGTAGCCTTCCCAGATGGCAATGTAGCAATTTCTTCTCCAAATCTTTGTTGCTAACAATACTGAATGATAGCAAGTTCGGCCTCCAAAAGTTCCTGAACTGTCAAAGCTTGTCTCTTAGGCGTGTCTGATCTTAATTTGCTGGTATTGGAAGCCTCTATCTCCTTCCTCCTGTGACATTTTTCCAGCAGAATGCCTTTCAGCCTAAGAAACCAGGCAACAGATACTTTAAGCTTCATCCAGCTTGAAAAGTAGGCTATTAGCCGACCAGTGGCTTCAGGTGAACCTTCCACATGGATGACATTCACCGTGGCTTCCTTCTTGACCTCTGTGTCATTCGCTGATATAGCAATCTCTACCAGATTTGCTGTCCAGTTACTTTCTGGTTCACACAGAAACTTTGGACCCTGAATCCACCTGTTCTCCTGTATGAAATTTCCAACTCTCACTCCTTTGGATGCAATATCCGCAGGATTTTCTTTAGAGCTCACATATCTCCATTGTGAAGTTTTAGTGGCCTCTCTGATAGTTGAGATCCTGTTGGCTACGAACGTATGGAAACGCTTGTCTTCATTCATGATGTACTTCAGCACAGACGTGCTATCCATCCAGAAGACTGACTCCTGCAGCTGAAGCCTCAGCTCTGCCTTCAGCATGAGGTCAACATGAACAGCCAGGACAGCAGCCGTCAGCTCTAAGCGTGGAATGGTAACTGTCTTTAAAGGTGTAACCCTTGCCTTACCAATCAGAAATGCAACATGGATGTAATTTTTATCATTCTGCATTCTGAGATAAGTGACAGCTCCATATCCTGTTTCACTAGCGTCCGAAAAATGATGTAGCTGAGCATGTATGGGGTGTCCAAAGTCCTTAGGTTTAACACACCTTCCGACCTCAAACTCAGAGAGCATATCCAGGTCCTCCATCCACTTTGTCATATGATGCAAAATGTCCTGGGGTATGGTCTTGTCCCATCCAAAATTTCTTCTGCACAGCTCCTGTGGCATGCTTTTAGCAGGCAACACAACTGGTGCAAGAAACCCCATTGGGTTAATACACCGAGCTAGAGACAGACAACATTCCTCTTCTAGTGCAAGTCTTTTGCTGGACCTCCATCTTGAAATTAAATGAGTCAGTCTCAGCACACCACTGCAGCCCAAGAGCTCTTTCCACAGGCAGTTGGTCTCTATCCAGATTGAGTTCATTCCGATCCTTAGCTCTGTGCTCCTCAGGAAGAGTTTGCAGCATGGTGCGATTATTGCTAATCCATTTGGTTGGAGTGAAACCTCCCTGCTGGCAGAGAGAAGTCAGATCATTAACCATGCGTGTGGCTTCCTCTTCTGTGCCCATGCTCTTCAGACAATCATCGACATAAAAGTTCTCCTTGACTGTTTGACCACTGCAGCTGGAAAGTCAAGCGGATTAGTGCCTGCAGCCACAAGGCATACTAGTCAGAACTCCCTAGAGTTATCACTAGAATGCATTGCGCTGCAAGCATCTCTTGATATTCTCCTTGCGTTTATTAGTGCCTGCAGCTGCTATGCGTCACTAGAATGCATTGCGCTGCAAGCATCTCTTGTAATCCTGCGCGTCTATTAGTGCCTGCAGCCGCAAGGCATACTAGTCAGAACTCCCTAGAGTTCTGACTAGAATGCATTGCGCTGCAAGCATCTCTTGTAATCCTCCTGGTGTTTATTAGTGCCTGCAGCCGCAAGGCATACTAGTCAGAACTCCATAGAGTTCTCACTAGAATGCATTGCGCTGCAAGCATCTCTTGTAATCCTGCTCATTTATTCTGCTTCTTTTTCCTCTTCCTCCCGTTTTTCGGCGCGCTACTCCTCCTGCAGATATAACACAAGTTATATCAAAACGAGCGGCTTGACCGGATATCGCGTGCTATGACTTTTCTAAGACTTTCGAGTAACCATAGCGACAAAAATCGCAAAAAACATTGAAGTGGATGGGAAACCGTAAAAAAACAAGCCCACTTTGGAGCATCACAGTGTCGTCATACTTTAACGCAGAAACATGATTGTTACTTTAAACGGGTCACAAGACTTGGGACTTTTCTGACCTAAGTCAAAGTTTTGATACATGTTACAGTTTTTAAACAATCGCAGTTTACGTTTTGTACTTTAGTGAGTGTGTGTTGCGTGTGTAGGCGGGAGCTAGAGTGGCACTCTAGCGAGATCCAGTAAAATAATCAGAAAAATCTCTAAACAAACTCTTCTCCTGCCCACAATTTACAACCTACACAGACAACTTTTACATCAAAATGTTGCCATGGTTGTCGTCTAACCCTGTGTGTGTTTTCATGTTCATATGACTTGTAGTTTTTCTTAAAATCACCTCAAAGCGCAGAGAGTTCTGGTCACAGTCTCCATCCACCTCAATGTTAAAATGTCTGCTTTGGAGTTTTGGAAAAATCAAGACGAGGGTGATTTTAAAACTGTGATTTCTCTGTCAATTTATGCCCGTTCACAAATTTTGAGATGAGAGCTGCTGAAAGCCTCCTGATGCTCACAAACCAAAAATGTTATCTCTATCATCAACCGTTCTTGAAATATGACAACTTTAAAACATGCTGTTTTCTCTGTTCTCAGAGGTTTTGGAGAGTTAGGGACAGGTGTGTGGGTTCTCTCTGTTGAATTGCTATTCTTCCACCCTAAAATTTGACATGCAACTCCTCCCACAGTTTTGAGAAAACCCCCACACATGTTATAACAAAACGTGCGGCTTGATCGGAAATGGTGTGCTATGACTTTTCTAAGCATTTCGAGTAACCATGGCGACAAAAATCGCAAAAAACTGCATAAAAATCCCACATACACATGAATGGGCTTGTGAATATCTCGCTCTCCCTCTCTCCTTTGAAACTTGGTGTTTTAAAGGGTGATTCCACCAAAATACCACTCTGTCTAAATACTTTTAAAGGTTCAATCCACATTTTCAGATTTTTTAACGCAGGTGTTCGGAAGGGGGCATCAGGGAGTGGGAGGGGTTTATGAGTTATTCTCTTTTAATGGGTGATTCCACCAAAATAGCACTCGATCCTTTAATCCTTTACCAGCAAAAGTCCTGCACCCAACGACACATGCCGCAAGAACTGCAAGGCATACTAGTTGTCATCTGCTGTTGTCCTCAAAGCGAAGCTGGCAAAACTGGGAGAGGACACTGCCCCAAACAGATGGACAGTCATGCAAAATTCAGCCACCTCCTTGGTCAAATCTCCCTCTGGCCACCACAAAAAGCGCAGGAAATCTCTGTCCTCCTCTGCTACTTTGACCTGATGGAACATTGCTTGGATGTCACCCATTACTGCCACCAGTTCCTGTCTGAACCTAATGAGGACCCCCAGCAATGTACTGGTGAGGTTTGGATCTTGCAAGAGCTGTTGGTTAAGTGACGTTCCCTTGCATGCTGCACCACAGTCAAACACCACCCGCAGTGTCCTCTTCCTTGGATGATATACACCGTGGTGAGGAATATACCAAACCTTTCCAATGTCCCCATCAAGCTGCTGCGCAGGTACTTGTTCTGCATAGCCCTTACTGATCATCCCATTGAGGTAAGTTTTATATTCCTCATAAAACTGCTCATTGTTAAGGAACTTCCTTTTCAGACCTTGCAACCTTTGTTTCACCGAAGAGAAGTTGTTGGGCAGAGACACATCCTCCTTCTTAAAGGGCAACTTCAAGCTGTAATGAGTGTAGCAGAGCTTTCAGCAATCTCCATGAACCTCCTGTCCTCCCTCAAGAGCCCCTTTTCCTCTGTAGCTCTCTCGTTAAAGTCATGGTTGTACTGCACCTTTAGCATAGCTTCCAACCTGCTCACAGAAATCCTGTTCACAATCACTGAAGGGACCTCATCCTCCAAGCTGCTTCCATTTCCATGTAAAGGGCCATTAATTACCCATCCCAATGCTGTTCTTAAAGCATATGGGCCTTCCCCTTGGCTATTTATGATCTCCCAAGGCTCCAATAGCTTGGGAGCATTGCTTCCAATCAACAGATCCACGTTTGCCTTTATGCTGGGAATTTTTATCTTTGACAAGTAGGACCGCTTTGCCAGATCTTCTTCAGTCACAATGTTATCTGTGCTTACAGGCATTTTCTTTTGGGTGAGGATTTCAGGAAGGTTGTAGAAAAGGTTATTCTCCAAACCAGATATTTCTAAGCCAGATAATGAATAGGCAGGGACCACCCTTTCCTGTCCCATAGTTTGTAGGAGAAAGTTAGTTCGCCTACCAGCAAGATTGAGCCTCTGCATAAGCTGTTCTGAACAAAAGGTGGCGGTACTGCCAGGATCCATAAATGCATAAGTGTTGATGATACAGTCTCCTTTGATGGATTTAACTTGGACTGGGAGGATGGAAAGAAGACAGCGATCGTCTCCGGCCCCTGTATGACCACACGTTTTATGAGATGCTGTGATGTTACATGCCACAGGCTCCTTGGAGTACTTTGTGTGTATCTTATCTTTGTCATTTTGTTCAACATGAAGCACACTGGGGTGGCCTCGACTACAAACCCTGCAAATCAAGCGCAGTTTCGACTCATGTGCCCAGCACATAAACAGCCGAAACAAAGCTCCTTTTCCTTTAGGAAGCTTATTTTGTCTCTGTGTTTCTTCTTTTCAAACTGCTGACATGCTTCCAATAAGTGGCTTCCAGAACAATACACACAAGTTAACTTCTGCACAGAGCCATGCACTGGTGAATCCACCTTTAACCTTCTGGAGTTCTCCTCTGATTGTGCTGGTGCAATGGTGGTGGCGAAGCTGTTTCCTCTCAACTTACTCACTGGCTGTGACCTCATCCTGGGGTTGACCTTGGAAATAGATAATCCAGAAGGAACATCCCGAATGTCACCAAATGGAGGGTCAGATATTATTCTGACATGTTTTTAAATGAATGCAACCAGATCCCTGAAAACAGCTCTATGGTCAGATGCTTCTAATATTACGTGTGCCACAGTCCTCCATCGTTCTCTCACCTTAAATGGTAGCTTGTACATGACCGCTCTCATGGTAGTTGGACTCTCTAACTCCCCCGTGTACTGCAGTTTCTCCATGACATTACAACATGAACGCAGAAAGAGAGAGTAACTTTGCAATGCATTCACATCTTCGGCTTTTATTGCAGGCCAAGCCAAAACCCTTTCAACATATGCAGTAGCGATCTTGTACTCATTGCCAAAGTGTTCTTGAAGCAGCCATTTTGCTTGAGCGAAGCCATACTCTGGAGCCATATGCTGGCAGCTCTGAACCAGTTTCCTTGGCTGCCCTCTGGTGAACTGCTCGAGATAGTACAAGCAATCCCCTCTGCTGACCTTCTCCTCCACTCCTTGCTCAAAGGTTCGCTTGAAGGAAATGTACTGAAGAGGATCCCCATCAAATATTGGAATGTCACATGCTGGCAGTTACATTAAGCGTTGCTGATGTACAAGAGCTGCTGTTATTTCATTCTGCCTTTCCATTATGGCACAGATGTTTCCAAATTGCCTCTCATCCGTTGACTGAGCGCTTAAAAGTGTAGGTTCCATAGGCTGTGAGGATACATCCAGTCGCACTGTGCATTGTTGCCTAGCCTCCTCTGATATCGTAGCAGTTGGTGGAAGATCATGTGCTGGCAGTGACCAATCCTTTGCCTCCTGTTTGCTCTGAGTTGCTGGTTTGTACGCCTTTGCCATTGGGTTGAGCCTTTTAGAAGCTGTTGCCTTTTTGTGCTTGTCCAGATAGGAATTCATTGCATTTGATGCTGCTTTAGAACCACTTCGAGACTCAGAAGCCTGTAGCACTGCTAATTTAGCAGTAGATGCAGCTAGCTTTGCTTCCAGCTGTTGCTTTTTCCTTTTAAGCTGTTGCTCTTGTTCCTCCAAAGCATGCATTTTCTGTAAAGCTGCAGCATGAGCAAGCAACTCTGCTCTTTCGACCTCCGCTTTAATTCTTGCCGCAGAAGTAGAGCTTGAGTTTACACTGTGTGAGCCTTTTCTGCTTGAATGCTTGCTTGGTACATTTTAAAACACTGTCCTCTGGATTCACATCATCATCGTTATCATTTAATGTCTGTTCAGCAACTGAGACCCATTTTTTCACATCAGGAATAAATTCATCATTGGGTATCATTTTTGCTTTGAACCATATGTTGTGCTTTTCTTTTTCATCCTCAGGCAAAATATCAATCAAAGACCCATGAACACCTTTGGCTTCATCACACAATTTGACCAAATCATCAAGAGCACGCTGAACCTTTACATTGTCATTGCTTTGCATAAACCCTTTAATTTTTTTCTCTTAAGCCACCTGCTTTATTTAGCTTAGCTTTCCTAGTAGCTTGCAACTTATCAAACCTTTCAGCAAAGGCTTTAGCAGTCAGAGTTACAACACGTTTTGGCTTGTCCTTTTGCGCATTAATGTCAATATTAATGTTCATTTCGGCTGATTGGGCAACAGCCTCTACGGGATTATTCACAGTTTCACAAACATCCATATTGATTTAACCACACGCGCAACATTGAATGGCCATTCATAAATTAGTAGCGCTACTACTCACGTTGGGCGCCTTGATGATCCCGGTGAATGACTCCTTTGCCGCCAGCGTTTGAAGATTGGCTCCCGGTGTCCTCACGCTGGCGTGACCCGGTGTTCCGGATTAGCTGGCGATCCACATTGACTGATGAGATCCAGGCAAATCCTATACCACATAGTGTGTCCTATGACTCGTGTCCGGTGTCCTCTCTCCCGGCAATCGCATGCGATAGGTGGGCTCTCTCAGGTACCTTGATGTCGGCTTTCCAGGATCCCATCAGCTGGAAACTGTAGCGTCGTCCGCGACATCCAACGCCGCCTGACAGTGAAGCTCTTCCCGCTGACCTCAGCAGTTTTTCAACTTTGTGTAGTGGCTAAGCCCCAGCTTAAAACCACTGAGGGGCTGCCGGACAGGCTAAACTTAATAACACGCTGGATACACTTACTGGCAAGTCCAATGAAGTCCAGTCCACACGCTTGATTTGCTTAATATGTGACCTTTTATTTCTCACTTTTTACGGAGCAAAATTAAGTCCAACAAACAGCAACAATCGGTGACGGAGACCACCGTGCCAAAAGCATATCTTTAAGCGGTTGAAAAACTGTGCGCTCTTCCGTCCGGCAACACCTGCCCAGTGACACAAGGTTCCCACCTTTATAACAAGAAAAAGAACACACCCACCACCTGCTGGCATAAATTGGTATTGTAGCGGCGTCACAAAGAAATTGCTCCTACATTAGATTTATGATTATACAACACTGGTGTCATTTGTATGGATAGTACACTCAATTATTGTTAATATAGCCACATAAATACTACAAACTGTAACTGTAACTATAACTCGCTGAGGCCATTATTAATCACGTGACATCACTTCACCATCACCACTCTGCCCAAGTAAATCTAGCCCCGCCCTTCGCAGGATGACGTAAGTTGAGCACATGCACGTCAAGTGTTAAACATTAAAAAAGAGGAATTGCGAGTTTGATTATGAAATAAAGTAGAATAAGAATAAATTCAGTAGCTCTCGTATGTTCTCTGGTCCTTCAGATCCTTCAGTCCTGCAGTGTGAGTTTTATCTTTCAGTTCAACTTAACTTCAACAGACCAGTGTTGTTTTCGTTGACGATGACGAAATTATTTTGTTGACGCCCCTTTTTCATGACGATAACGAGACGGTGACGAGATGAACATCTCATGTTTGACGACGGAAACATGGAGATGTGTGTGAGTTTTCGTTGACGAGACGAGAATGGACGTATCTATTGGATCTAGATTGCATCGCAGCGCACCACCGGCGGAGGAAATTTCATGTCAAACTTATGTGTGACACTGTTGTATGATGAAGTCGGCATCAATTCATGAAAATAACTGTTGAAAAGTGGAAATATGGAGATTAAAGGTTTCTGCCCAACAGTATCTCCAATTCTTATTGACCTAAATGGATTTGTTAAAAGACTATACTTCTTTTTTTTTTTTTAACTAAAACTAGACTAAAACTATCACATATAGAAATGATTAAAACGTGACTAAAACTAATAAGCGTTTTAGTCCAAAAGACTAAAACTAAGACTAAATCTAGAATAGCTGCCAAAAACAACACTGCAACAGACCTGGTTTTGTTGAGCCATCAAAGGTCTCGGTCTATGCTTTTATTTTGAAATGTAAAACAGGAAATGGTGTCTGCGTGTCAGCTCCCGGCTTAGTGTGATAAGCTGTGACACAGGGAGCGTGGTGGACAACACTGCCGGCTTCTACCGCGCTCGTGGCGACACGAATAACCGGCTGCTCGTCATGGCAACTCGAAAGCGATGCTCCATCCCCGGTGTCTGCTGTGTAACGCCGGAGAAGAGAGCACAGGTGTCCGAGCTGGACCACACGCAGTGGGGAGTTGAGGAAACGTGTCAGTACCTACGAAGAGAAGGTCTTGAAAAGTGGGAAGACACATTCAGAGGTTAGTTAAGTGGTTCCCAAACTTTTTCTGTTGGGTCCCCCTTTAGAGGAAGACATTTCCCGGGGGCCCTGTGACATTTTTGCTTTAGGGATACAAATAACCTCAATATTGCTTTGTGAGAAAGCAAATTTCAGATAAAAATATGAAATGTGCAATTATATTTATTATTATTACTATAACTATTTTTTAATCAATAAATACATTTGGATAACAAAGAATACTTTACAAATATCAATCATCGTGCTGTGTTTTGACTTTGAGCTAACGTTCAAACTGCCCTTCGTTCTGCCATTCAGCAGAAAAAATCACAGGAGTCGGGCTGAGGTCTCTGGAGGAACCTGATCTGGACAAGATTGGAGTGAAGTAAGTTGTTTCCACTGACCTGTGAGGCTGTGCAGGGGCGTTTCAAGAGACTTTGGGCCCCAGGGAATAGGGACTATGGGGTGGCCGTTGGGTTCTAGTCAGGCCTCGGTCATACGTTCTGCATTTTGTGTGTATACATGGCTCTATGAATACTTAAATAAATGTCCGTGTCAGCCTAGTGTTGTGTACCATGTGCAACATATCCAGTTCTGAATTATCGACGCCAGAATAAATCTTTAAAATATAGTGCAATATATTGTAAGAGGAGGGATCAGAGTATTAGAGTAGTAGTAAAGAAACTGCACCTTATTACATATGTATATTTATACTTATATTTATATATATATATATATGTGTGTGTAAATAATTTCCTAATTTCCTACTTGTATTACTTACTTGTATATTGTTTGTTTGTTCATTATCTATTGTTGAGCTGCTGTAACGCCGTTTTCTCTCCACTGTGAGATAAATAAAGCTAACTTAAATTATCTTATCTTATCTTATTATACTTGCGCATTCTCGACTTTTGAAAGCAAAGGTGGAATCAAGGATTTAACCACGCCCCTGGTGTGACGTCCTGCAGGTGTGCCAGAGGGGAAAAACACAGTGACGCAGAGCTGCTGCCAACTAATAGGAACAATGGCAACTGCTGATTTTGGAAGGCACAACTGACCGAACTGGAAACCCCTCCCGCTTCTCTGAAATCGTCGGTGTGCAAATATTTTGCATTTTGTCAATGACAAAACTCACGTGGTGTAAAACCGTGGTGTTGTCTCCACATGCACCGTAAGGAACGTCAAAGTAACTACGGAAATTGAACTCGTGCTAAAGCGATAACTAGCGCTATAGGCATGTTTGGTTTGGTTGGTGATGGCAGGACGTCATAAGTAGCTCTGATGGAGAAGCTCAACCTCCATGCTTCCATGGCCCACACTTCCCTCCAGCTGAGCTTCCTCTTTTCCACACTGTCCCAGCGTGTCCACTGCCCCTGTTTGCCAAGGGAGACCGCTTTGGCCCACCTTGCAGCCTCCTCCTGATGGCGTATTTTTTCCACCACAATTGTCTTCCGCGCTGGTGCACTGGCCTTACTCCAAGCTGGACGACTAGTGGTTAGCCCAAGGTCCCCTCTTCCACGCTGAACATTCCCCACAATGTCCGCATGTCTGAGGGCTAATGTTGCTTCCTCCACTGCTGCTGCTGGCGCCCATTTGCGCAACATCAACGATTGCATCAACAATCTTTATTCCTTCATCAGACACCGTATGACAATTTTTGCCACAACACTACCATAAAAAAAACCCAAAGAACTCAGAATATTGGTATTTAAGGAACTGAAATCAGAGAACTTGCTTTTTTTTTTGCAAAAACAAAAAATCAAAACGATGACTCGATTGCAACTACCAACTGTTTTCTCTCTTCAGCTCTTTCACTCTTCTCTTCATCCTGTTTGTTTTACTGTGTTGTGCAGGTGCCTTGGTGACCAACTGCAGATCCTGCGCAGTCTCAGGAAACTATGGCAGATAGCAAGGGAGCCAACCAAGGTAACCAGCTGCCGCATAATAGAGATAACAGAAAACAAAATCACAGAGAATCACTTCCTCTTTAGTTTCTTTTATTTGATTCTGCTCTCATTAAAAACACGTTTTTCTTGAAAGCAGTACACAGACGTGCCTTTTCAGGGTGGAGCGACCAAGCATTGTTTTGAAGGAGGGAGTCGATCTATAAATATAAAAATAACAATACATTTGTCATTATAGTTATATAAATAAGTGAATTAGTCCATTGTCACACATGGAAAGCTGTGTTTTAACATCTTAATGGCTGTCCTTCAGTTCCTCCGTGACAAAACAGACGCTCTCCATGACTTTTTTTTTTTAGGAACACTGCATTTCTGTGCTTTTTGTCAGGCAACACCTGGCTAATAATATGATTGAGGAGCCCATAGACATAACATAACATTACCTTCATTATTAACCTCATTGACTGAGGCCCCGCCAACGCATCAGGGGTGGCCTATAAAGACATTGAAATATCAGGATGAAAAACGGCATAGTGACAATATCGGGATAACAACTCAAGGCTTGAGCTTCAGGGCCCCCATGGCCCCCTGTTGACCCAGTGAGCCTGATCAATAATCCCTGTCATGTATTTGATGCCATGAATGTTCACTAAATAAAATACACCCATGTGAGATGACGGTGATTTGTATTGGAAGATTTGCAGCCTTGTGATAGTGATTTTCTATCACTATCACAAGGCTGCAAAAGCCATATCGTGTTTGTTCTAAAATGATAAAGCAAACATTTGCTGTGTGTTTTGGATGTCCAACATTACAGTTATGGTTACGTGAGGTTTTGTTGTTTTTTATTAGCCGCTTGTGTTCCTCTTGTTTTTAGGTGTTCAATGATCCAGTTCATGGACATGTGGAGTTGCACCCTCTTCTCATCAAAATCATAGACACACCTCAGTTCCAGAGGCTGCGCAACATCAAGCAGCTTGGAGGGACCTACTTTGTTTTCCCCGGAGCATCACACAACCGATTTGAACACTCCATTGGGTGTGTAGTCACTTAGAAGTCTGACCCAGCCTTTGTTTGTTGATATGAGGTAGTGACTCACTGCGCTGCCGTTGCACGCACCTCCTGAACAACGAAGAGAATACGTGATAGAATACGATCCGTGGATGCGATCTTTTCAGTTTCCAGTTCTAGTTTGATAACGTAGTGAACATACTCTTAGATATCATGGACTTAAATGGTAATGTGTAACTTTAAAGAAAACCTAAATATTTTTCAGCTTTACAGCTTTCTACTACTGATTCTGATAAGGTCAAATTTATTTGGATTGTACTACCCTCCTCCCCATATGCACACACACACACACACATGCTTGAGTGTTGTGATTGCCTGTGATTTTGTCCTCCAGTCTCACCACAAATCAACGTAACTTCACCGTTTTCTTCTGCTGAGTAAAGGTGCATAGATTCAGGTCAAACCACACTCACAACTTTCTCATTCCTGCACACCGTCTGAAGCCCTTGCAGCCTTTGGATTTTGAACCCCAACAGGTTTTTAAGTGTGAACGTCCCCACTCAAGTTAGAACTGATCTTCAAAACTCTGATAAAAAGTCAAAGTCTTATGTGTTTTTGTGTCAAAAAAAGAAAACGCAGACAACTGCAACATTTGTTGTCATAAAGCGAGACTGCTGCAAACAGGTTGGCGTCTGACGGGAAACGCAAAGACATCACACAGCACAGTCAGCATTGATGTATCAGTACCTCACACTAACACATCGGGGAAAAAAACAAACCTGGATTTGAAGACTTAAAATGATTTTGATGTGTGTGTGTGTGAGGACAGGGTTGGTTACCTGGCAGGGCAACTTGTACAAGCTCTTAATGAGAGGCAGCCAGAACTCCTCATCTCTCGCAGAGACATCCTTTGTGTGCAGATCGCTGGGCTCTGCCATGACCTCGGTGAGTGAGCAGATGTATTAACTGGATTTACAGTGGGTACGGAAAGTATTCAGACCCCTTTAAATTTTTCACTCTTTGTTTCATTGCAGCCATTTGCTAAAATAAAAAAAGTTCGTTTTATTTCTCATTATGCGCGCCTGATGTCCGCGAATGCAGTTTTAAGATCATTTGAGGCGTGAAATTAGTCATTTAGAATCAAAAAATGTGGTTTGTGTATTAAGATGTGACGTATTTATAGTTTGGCAGCGACGGTATCGGAGGTGATCAGCCTCGCCTCAGCGTACACTCGCTGCGTACAGTGCGTGGGGCAGTGCAGCGTTACCTCGGCCTGTACTGATGAAATGATCCGCTGACATCGCTGTCATTAGATTAAGCCTCATCACAGAGTGTTGATAAATGAACAATAAATAAATAATAATAAATACTCTTAATAAATGCGTATATATTATTTTCTCATTTTAAATATTTAACTTAATTTATTAATATATTTTTATAGAAATATGTGTTCTCATGTATTATTATTCTGTGCTTTCATATTGAAGTTGTATGTTCAGTGAAGGACACCTGAGCCTCTTGGGCCAATGAGGTGTTGTGATTTTTTTTTTTCAGCCATGTAAGTTAAGGACATGGATGCATTGTTACGGACTGTGGCTAAGACTTGTTGTTGACTTTTCCTCCTAAAATGGCAGAAGAGATAGAAAATGTAACAAGTACCATGTGGAAAATACATATATTACAGCAGTGCAGTGTATGTATATGTATGTCCACAGGAGGATTGTGTGTGTGGGGGGGTGCTGTGCCAATCTCAGCTCAGCTGACATTCAAAGTCAAAATAAATAAAGCATTAATAATATACAAACTTTCAAACTGTCAGGTTGAAACGTTTACATTAAAAACAAAATAACGGGTCAACAACAAATCTATCAATCACCATCTAATGACAGCGATGTCAGTGGATCATTTCATCAGTACAGGCCGAGGTAACGCTGCTCTGCCCCACGCACTGTACACAGTGAGCGTCCGCTGAGGCGGGGCTGATCACCTCCAATGCCGTCGCTGCCAAACTATAAATACGTTGTATCTTAATACACAAACCACATTTTTGAATTCTAAATGAATAATTTCATGCCTAAAATTATCTTAAAACTGCGTTCGCGGACATCACGCGCGCATACAATACTTTCTTGTGTGCACGAGATACTTTCTCGTTAGCACGAGATACTTTCTGGTGCGCCCGAGATACTTTCTCGTGAGCACGAGATACTTTCTCGTAAGCACGAGATACTTTCTCGTGAGCACGAGATACTTTCTGGTGCTCACGAGATACTTTCTCGTGAGCACGAGATACTTTCTGGTGCTCACGAGATACTTTCTCGTGAGCACGAGATACTTTCTCGTGAGCACGAGATACTTTCTCGTGAGCACGAGATACTTTCTGGTGCGAAACGTTTAGTTTTTGTTTTTTTTCGATGTTCCTTTAGGGGCTCCGTACCCATTTGCGCCCAAGCTTCAACTTCCTGGCTGATGTCTTGAGATGTTGTTTCAGTATTTCCACATAATGTTCTTTCCTCATGATTCCATCTATTTTGTGAAGTGCACCAGACCCTCCTGCAGCAAAACAACCCCACAACATGATGCTGCCACCCCCCTTTTCACATATGTGTCTTTTTATATAGTGTATGTTAACTTCTGGTTTCAACTGTATATGTGTATATTTCCTTCTTAGGCCATGGACCATTTTCCCATATGTTTGATGGGATTTTCATCCCAAAGGCACGTCCAGGAATTAAGTGGAAGGTAAGATAACTTAGGTTTATACTTTGTGGCTAAAGCCAGCAGGTCAAGGAGATACAAGATCACATATGACCACATCAGAAAATCCTGTCCTGAGTGATCCCTCCATCTCACACATGAACACTATCAGACGCAATAGTTTTCTTATTTTTCTTCTTTGTATTTGAATGAAGGGCAGGGTCACCAGATCTAATCTTGTGTGGATCTTTTAGAATATCTGGATTTAATTCAATTCCAATCCCTTCAGTTACAATTCAATTCAGAATAATTTTTAGACACATTTTAATTTAATGACATATAGTTGGCGCTGACTGCGGTGTGCACAGTAGCTGCAACTAACAATTATTTTCATAATCGATTAATCTGTCGATTATTTTCTTGATTAATCGATTAATCTTTTGGTCCATAAAATGTCAGAAAACCGTAAAAAATGTTGAGCGGTGTTCGTCAAACCTGGAAATGACGATGTTCTCAAATGTCTTGTTTTTTCCACAAACCAAAATGATTCACTTTTAATGATTTCTTTGTTATCCAGAGCAAAGAAATGAAGAAAATATTCACATTTAAGAAGCTTAAACAATCAGAAATGTTGTTTTACTCATGGAAAAAAGCTTTGAACCGATTAATCGATTATCAAAATAGTTGTCGATTAATTAAGTAATCATTTATTAATAGATTCATTGTTTCAGCTCTAGTGCACACCCATGGTGCCGAGACCATTGAGTGGTTATAGGGGACATATTATGCAAAATCAACTTTTTAATCATTTTAATACTTATATTTGAGACTCTGGAGGCCCTACCAGTCGCTGTATGTGACAGCGGAGTATTCTTTTTTTCTTATGGTGGGGTGGTAACATTCGCGGTGAAATGCGCATGCTGCCGTCATAATGCGCAGGGAATTCAACATTGCGTGTTTTATCGCCGATGCTTACACTAAGGGGGACCATGAATAAAGGACTGAGTATTCTTTTTCCACACTTTGGCGACTGGTAGGGCCTCCAGAGTCCCAAATATAAGTATTTAAATTATTAAAAAGTTGATTTTGTATAATATGTCCCCTTTAACATGAATAGGAGCTTGTTTCAGCTTTTATAAATATTGGAACACAGGACTCTTCTATAACCTCGTTAACATCACTTATCTTTGAGGTCGAAGGTGTAGTGTTCAGAGAGATAAGCGTCGCCGATTAGAGTCACAAAAAGCTGCTTAGCACACAGTTATTATGTAAGCTTTTTACCACAGACCTTCTGTTTGGGAAACGTGACTGATAAGATATCATTCTCCTATTTTTAACTCCGATAATAAACTGTTTCTATTTGAGTCATGAGAGTCGCCAAGTGCCAGTCTTGATAGACGAGTCTGTGTCTGTTTCAGCACGAGACTGCCTCATTAGCCATGTTTGATTACCTGGTCGAAGACAATTACTTAATGCCGGTGTTGAAGCAGCATGGCCTGGTGATGCCAGAGGACCTGGTCTTCATCAAGGAACAGATCGCAGGACCACTGGACCTTAACGGAGATCAAGAGAAAGCTGCAAATTCTGCCAGTGGGAAAAAACCTGTAAGCATCATTAAGGGTTGTTTTTTTTATGGTTTATTGCCAGGTATGGATGGGCATGAACATTATTTGTAATAATATCAAAAAGATATGGCTTTAGTAAAATGACCAAGTCCGAGAGAATATGGACCAAAAAATCCCAACAAACAAATAAATCCTTAATCTCTAACTCTACAGTTGTCTGTTGTCTCCCCAGTGGCCATACAGAGGCCGCCCAGAAGACAAGTCCTTTCTCTATGAAATTGTGTCCAACAAAAACACGGGCATCGATGTGGACAAGTGGGACTACTTTGCCAGGTGAATTCTTGTTGGTTTGTTGTTTTGTTTAATACTCACTAAGATGTGTTGTCAGTTTAACGGCCTGACTCTTTCTCTCCTCTTCCTCTCAGGGACTGCCACCACCTGGGCATCCAAAACAACTTTGACTACCGCCGCTTCCTCAAGTTTGCCCAAGTGTGCGAGGTGGAAGGGCAGAAGAACATCTGTACACGAGACAAGGTGAGGGCTTTCGACTTTTAATCAGCTTTTATTCCATTTTTTATTTGTGTTACTATGGACAGTGGCCCCGCGATGGACTTGCGATCTGTCTAGGCCTAGGGTTTTATCTCAGCTTTCACCCAATGTCAGATGGGATGAACAATTCAGTGGAAATGTCACCTGTGCTCTCTCTCTCTTTCTCTTTCTCTCTTTCTTTCTTTCTTTACAGGAGGTGGGTAATCTGTACGACATGTTCAACACCAGGAACTGTCTCCACAGAAGAGCTTATCAGCACAAGGTCGGCAACATCATAGAGACCATGTGAGTAGCAGCTTCCTGTGCCACGTCCGCTTCTAGACTTTGTTGATATTGTATCCTTGTAGAGTGATGATGTCGTTTTGGTCATCGTCCAGGATCACGGAGGCCTTTTTAAAAGCAGATCCATACATTCAGATTGAAGGCTCAGGAGGGAAGACCTTCACTCTCTCCGGTGCCATAGACGACATGGAGGCTTACACCAAACTGACAGGTATGGGAAACATGATGGATACTTTCTCATAAAATAAAATGAAATGATTTATAGATAGATAGATAGATAGATAGATTTATAGAAGAGGTTCATATCAACATTGGACTATTGTTTCAAAGTTGTATACACATCAGTTAGAGGACTTACAAAAGAACATAAATCTATAAGAGCAGGGATGTTGTTGAAATTTATGAATGATTTTCCATTAAAATCAGCTGTATAGTAATATTATGTCTATCAATCATTTTTACCAAAGGTATAAACAGGTGAGATATATTGACATATCTACAAGGCGTAAAGTTTGTCTTTACGCCTTTGCCTAGAGTTTGTCACATGACACAGAGCATGACAGCATGTTTGTACCAGGGCATCAAGATAAACATTTACAGTTACACTTGACACTTAATTTGTCATTGCCATTAACTGCTCTGTATGCAAAATATAATATGTGATTACACAAACTAGTTCAGCCCTTGCTGTAAACCAATATTCCTTAATAATCTTCCCTTAACACTTGATTTCTGTCATTATGTCTACTGATTGAACTTAGATTTTAGATTTTAAGACAAAAGGAAGTCTTTACCTTGTAAACCAGTTTTGGCGTGTACAGTATCTTCCGCCTTCTGACGTCAGGTGGTGACGTCACGTGCCTCACCATCAGCTGTTGTTGTTGTGGAAGAAAAACAAACCATAAAACTTGTGTTTGTGCGATAGATCATGTGTTTGAACAAATACTCCACTCGTCCTCCAAAGAACTGACCGAGGCCAGGCAGATTCTTCGCAACATTGTCTGTCGACGCCTCTACAAGTGTCTGGGCCGAACTCACCCGCAGGAACCTCTGGAGGATGTCACCGAGGTGTGTGTCTGTGTCCCCTTCAGTGTGTGCCTTATTTTTTCTGGCTGGAGTAGAGATAACATCTCCTGGATCCACCTCCTGAAGGACGGGCATTTGTTAGATTTCCAATTCATTAGAATCACCCTGCGGGTTATGAAGCTGCAGAATGCTACTGCTCTCTTTTGAGCAATAGTGGTATATATTTCTGGGGATAGGGTTCCAAATACAGCAGTGAGGGGATTGGGTTTGAGAGATGCTTTGCATAAAACTGATAAACAATTGAAAATGGAGGACCAAAAATCAGCTAGGGAAGGACAGGACCAGAACATGTGGCCCAGTGACACTGGGCTGCCACACTTAGGACAGGTGGGGAGAACAGATAGGTATATTTTGGCTAGCCTGTCATTGGAATAATGCAACCTGTGGAATACTTTAAATTGAATCAGCCCATGCCTTATACAGATGGAGGAAGTATGAATGTTGAGGACGCACTTAGCCCAGACAATATCAGGAATTGATATTCCCAGGTCTCGTTCCCAGCTTTCTCTGGTTTTAGAGTATGATGGAGAGTCTATATTGTGAATAATGTTATATGCCTTGGAAATCAGACCCCTGTTCCAAAGATCGAGATTTAGCAAATCATACGTGGAATCTTTGTTTGGTGGCTTGGGCTAGTTTGGGAAATGTTTGGAGGCAAAACTGCGAGCCTGAAGATATCTAAGTGAGATTTTGGAATATTGTGGTCTCTTACCAGGGCTTTGAAGGACAGAAAGGGGCACAAAGGGGCTTGGGTTAGTGATAAAGAGGAGCAAGTCATCAGCGTAGAGCGCAGTCGTATGGGTTGAGTTTCCTCTTGTGATGCCCATAATCCTCTCATCAACCCTGATTGCAATGGCCAGAGTTTCTATAGCCAAGCCAAGTTGTTCTGTTTAGTTTTAAGCAAATGACTTACTACATTATTGGTAGAAAGATCATTGAATTCCATTTGTAAAAAGGTGTGCTCTTTATGTAGTTCTGGTGTGGAATGTATTGAGCATTTTCTATCGATGTCCGCAATAGACTGTTCATTTTCCAGCAGATGTTTATTTTGTTCTTTATTTTTATGTGCTACATAGGAAATGATCTGACCTCTAATATAGGCTTTATGTGATTCCCACAATGTGCGGCGAGAAATGTCTGGGTGGTCATTGATTGAATGACCTATTTGCTCAGCAACACATTTTTTAAAATTGCTGCATAACAAAAGAGAGGGGTCAAGCTGCCAAGTTCGCTGTGGACGGATGTTATCTGGAAAATGAATATCTAATTGTACAGGAGCGTGATCTGACACAGCAATACCGTGGTACTGGGAGTTGGTAACGTTCCAAATTTCATCGATTTCCAAATTTCCAAAAAGTTATTCCAAATTCAAATTTGAAGTTTACATATTCAAATTTGAAGTTATTCCAAATTGAAATGTGAAGTTAACATATTCAAATTTGACATTTACATATTCAAATGTGAAGTTTACATATTCAAAATTGAAGTTTCACTGCTCAGATGGAATCATGTTTTGAGAGCAGGAACAATCCAGGAGAAGGCAGTCCTACAACATTATGGAAGCCAACGATACCAAGATGAACTGACATGACACTTTTCTTTCTTTCACCTCTGTCAGGAGAAGAAAAACACCTGGAAAAAAGAACTGGCAGAGGCCTTCCCTCAGAACAACACTCGGGGTGTCAATCTAAACCCAGAGGACTTTGAAATAAGTGTGGGTTTTTCATTTCATTTCTTTTTAATCCCTTACTTTATATTCTGAACAAAAATAATACCTTAATGAGAATTGAAGTTGATTTAGTTTTGTATGCCCTTTCTTTTAGGTCATTGGTATGGACTATGGAATGAAGGAAAAGAACCCCATCGACAAAGTGCGTTTCTACTGCAAGGAAGACCCAACTAAAGCCTTCAAGATAGACAAGTATCAGGTAGGATGGAGCTAAAATCCTTATGTACACAAGCAACCACCACCATTTAATGGATGTAGGGCTGCAACTAATGATTATATTATCATACTCGATTAATCTGTCGACATTCTCCAATGTGATCAGAAACCAAAATTTAATTTAGTAATTGATTTATAATTGAGTCATGCAGCCCTAGATATGAAGTTATAAATGTGGATATAAAGCTGCACACATGTTGTTTCTCTGGACTTTATGATCTATATTACATGACCTTAAAATGCAGTTATTACCTTTCATTTCAGATAATACCTGCTTTATGTTTCTGAATTATTCGATTTTGATAATCGATTAATTGGTTTGAAGCTTTTTTTTATGATTGAAACAAGCTTTCCGATTGTTTAAGCTTCTTAGTATTTTCTTCATTTCTTTGCTCTGGATAACAAAGAAAATTTAGAGTTAATAATTTTTGGTTTGTGGACAAAACAAGACATTTGAGAACATCATCATTTCCAGATTTGACCAACACCAATCAACATTTTTTAAGGTTTTCCAACATTTATGGACTAAATCTTCTTAATACACCCCTGCACGGATCTGCATGTCATAAGACGACTTTACATAGAGTTGTATTATGTACTGGAGCCTCACTATAACCTGAACATAACAGTTCATTTCTCGGCTTGTGCAGAGATCCCACTCACCTCCTAGCCCATCATTTTATCCTTCCACACTTGGAGTTAATGATCTCTACCACTTCTTCTCTATGTGGCAGTAATTCTCTACCCATCTGTCCACCCAGAAAACACTTCAGAATCACTGTCTCTTATGTCTTAATATAGCACATAGTGTGACTTTGGTTACAATGTAAAATAATTTTTCAAGAAATAATTTTTACCCAAAATCAATCTGAATATATCCGAGGAAGAAATAGAGCAGAATCAGCCAAACAGCAGGCAATATGAGGGTATTGCTTTCCATTATCATTTCCTATCCATTGAATGTCTAATGTCATATGTAAACCTGTCAGAGACAGAATGAAAGAAAAAACTTGAGATGTGACCATTCATTGTATAGTTGGCAAGGCACTGATCTCAGTGGGCAGCCACTACCAGCAACAGTGCAAACAAAAAAGGTAAAAAGAAGGCAAGAAAAAATGATTTTCAGCTAAATAAATGTAAGATCAGAATGTCTAAAATATGAATAAAATATGAATAAACTATTTTAAAAACAGACTCCCCTGAAATAGAGGTTGATTAATGAACATAATGGCCAACACTGGTAAAGCAGTCGAAAGAATTTAAATTTACGAAATAATATGAATGATTTGCACTGTATCACAGCTGATTCATACAGAAGTAATAAAATGAGTTCACTAAATTCCTGTATCTTAAGGCAGTGGCAGAAACCTCCAGAGGTTCCCTTCTGCAGCTCTTCATTCTGGGCTTCATGGCAGGGGTACAGACACATGCCTACATTCCGTGTGTACCTGAAGATCTTACTGTGAGAAACAAGATATTCTGATGTGCTGAGACCAAAATTGAACATGATGGCCTCCTCTCTAAGCGATGTGTCTGGAGGAGACCAGACACGCCAATTGGAATTAGTTTGCTCTTCTGAAAAATTCTCCCATCTCCACAAAGGATCTTTGGAGCTCTGCCAGAGTGACCATCAGGCTCTTGTTCCCCACTCTTGCACAGGCTCTTCTCCTCTGATTGCTCAGTTTGGCAGGAGTAACTCTGTACTCTGCTCATTATGCAGAAAACACTGGATTACAGGAGCTCATTAATCCTGTGTACCATGACCCTTCTTCTTTTCACTGTTGTTTGTAGTTTTTTTCCCCAGTAGTTAAAGTAGTCTTGCTCTTTACATGCCTACACTATAACAATGCTGCATCAGTTTATTTATTTATTTTGATTGACTTCAATTAAAGAACAACATATTGTTCGCATCGTCTTTTTCTGCAACATCTATACAAAACATGTGATTTGTGGAGAAGCCAGCTCTCCATCTGACACGTTAATTAATCAACAGACTTTGCCATCTGTGTTCTACGCCACCATTGCTGCAGCTAGCGTCTATATGAACCACACAGCCTGTGAGTTCCACACCAACCACCGCACAAGCATGCTGAACTCACTGGTGTGTGAAACATGTATAGCAGGTTGTTGATTAACACAATACCCCAATTCCCCCCCAAAAAGTTGAATTTATTTTGTATTTTTACATATTTTAAATTATGCTTTCTTAATAGTGTGTTCCTCTTTCTTATTCCTGCCACCATTCTGTGCTGTTAACTTCCCCGTGGAGTGCCACCATTTTATCATCAGCATGTGTGGCATACTATTATTGCTATACTAGTATTGCTATTTAGCATACAACAACTACAGTACAGTTTATATTAATGGGAATATCTTGTAATCTGGTAAATCAGGACAATCATGGCAGTGCTAACATGAATGCTTCAAAACAAAATCATATCCATCGAGTAGCTCCTGAGATGCATTCACTACTAATCTCATCCCATCTCATATGTATTAAAATCCATAACAATCCATGACTTTTTTTTGAAATATCTCAGTCTGAACCATGAATAGCATACCCCTTAAAGTGAAATTAGGGCATTACCAGTATTTTAGTACTTTATCTTGTGCGGACTATTAATGTCTATATAACATGTCATGTTAATACATCACCTAGATTTCAGTCTGGGCCCAATTAGTGGACCAGAACGAAACATTGCTATCCTTGGAGGTTTACAGGTAGAGGCTGGTTAAATATCTGGCACTTTGTGGTCAGCTCATTCAATAAAGGAAAAGACAGCATGTCATTATTGTTGCATACCGAAAGTAGAATTTATTCTAGAAGTGATGTGGACAACTATCTCTACGCAAAGTTTGCTGCAATACTTTCAAGCCAAAAAAACCCAAATACAAACCACCAAACAGGGATGAAACTAAAGTGCAAGTGGACACCAAAGATTCAGCCGACCACTTTGAGAGGAGCCATTCTTATAGTGTCAAAACAAAATGACAAACAAGGTTGATATGCTTTTTCCTCAGCTTTCAGGATATATATGTATTTTTTACACAACGGCTTCTCTGCTGCCAAGACTTCAACTTGGATTCAGCTCCACTCAAATACGTATAGTCTGCTCATAAATAATATATGCTCCTATGGCAACAGAGGCAAGAAAGGGGCTTGATGGAATGCACCCGTGAGTGAACTATGGCATGTCGGCTCCATAGTAGGATAAGATGTCAGACAGGCACAGGTTCAGGTCATCTTAGTGTGAAAAGCCCAGCAAGAGTCCAAGCCTCTGTCAGGGAGAGAGGCAAGAATGCTGTCTGAGGCCAGCCAGAGATGGATTTATCCCAGGAAGTCAGTGCGCATCATGAGCTCTTACCTTTCAGTCGTTTATTCCGCATACATACACCCAGAGCGACACAAAGTCAATCCTTCTGTGGGTGTTGTTCAATGATGCTCAGGGGAGGGTTGAGAAAAGTCATTTTAAGAAGACAGGATCCACATTACAGAACAGACGACTGCATCAGATAAGCTGATGCATCACTGGCTGGCAAAATGTGTCAAGTCAGGATATGAACCCAAAATATTCACTGTCAGCTTCGCTAACACATTTGCCAGAAAAGAATGGTAAATCCATCATTTACACCTATGGGGTTTTACCTCACATACGGTGCAAGTCTGCAAACTTGCAATTGAGCTTACATCCACGAGGGAGATAAATGAAACGTCGAAAGAGTGGAACACGTTTCAGCAAGTGAGAGAAAACTCAACACTGAACATATATACAATATTTATGACTAAACATGTAATAACTGAAATAGAATGAAGGGGAGCGGACACTATTTGCATTGACGGGACAAAATTGGCATTTTGGTTGCAGGTGTATCCGAGTGTGTTTAGTTTGATTCGCTGCAGTGAGACAATACATGGGTAACAAATCAACGGCGGTGTGTGGAGAGGAGAGAGAGGGAGGAGGCACAAAGGGAATTCAAGTCACAGCAGGTGCAAATGGGACGAGTCAAGGTCGCAGACACATACAGCACACAATGTGGCCGTTACATTAACTGAAAGCACTTGACTCTCCCTATTACCATTTTGTGTGTACTGATCTATAACATACATATATATATATATATATATATATATATATATATATATATATATATATATATGTGCATAACAACATTGATATGAACTCATGATGATACTCAACCCAGCATCATTCGATTATGTCTGTCTGACATGAACACTGTCAGGAACATATTTTATTTCTTTTTCCAATTTTGTGACACATTACCTCAAATCTGAGGGTGTTCACTAGGGTTGGACCCAAATATTAAAATTTTATTTGGGACTTTTTTTTGGGCAGACATTGTGTCAGCAAGTTCTTGTGCTATATTTAGACTTTTTAAAAGCATCTCAAACATCTCAATTTAGGAGGTCCACATCATCTCAGGACTTCAAGAAATACAAGTCTTATAGATTCAGAGCTTTTAAAAGAGATGGGTGTAACATATTGATGTTGTGTATTTTAACCGCCCTAACCACCAGCTGCAAATTAATTACATTAATGACGAAGATTGTGAGGGCTTTCCACCCATCAACATTTTTTTTTTTACATTTACAGGTGGGATTTAGCCAGTGTTTGGAATAACGCCGTTTAAAAGAACGGCGTTAGGTAACGGCGTTATTTTTTCAGTAACGGGGTAATCTAACTAATTACTTTTCCCGTCGTTACAACGCCGTTAATGTTACTGGACGTAAAATGTGGTGCGTTACTATGCATTGATTGAATAAACTGTGTAATCCCAACGCACCCCTGGCTCACAGCTAGTGAGGAGGCGGGTTAATAACGAGGTAAGCGATTATGATTGACCAAGGCAGAGTCACGTTTCATGCATTCCAGCATACGCGCCACACACACACACACGCACACACACACACACCAGCTAAACAGAGAATCGATGAAGCAGCAGAGATGGCAAGAACGTACATGTAATGTGTACATTATGTCCCGGAGCAAAAACTCCGTTGTAAGCAATTCTAATTTAATGAAGCATCTCACAATGGCACACGCATCTACAAAGTTAGTTGCCAAAAACACCGATTATTGAGAGTTTGATTTAATTTGCTAGAGTTAAATGTACTTTATATTGGGTAACTGTTTACTTTTCTTACAAAGATAATACTTAAATTGCAGGATAAACATCTTGCTGTCTGTCGACGTGCAATAAATATGTTCTACTCATTTCAACTGACTTGTGAAAACTACACAAAAAAATCAAAATTCTTTGACATATATGTATGTATGTATATATGTATATATATATATATATATATATATATATATATATATATATATATATATATATAAATATATATATATATTTTTGACATATTTTTTTAACAGTAACGCAAATAGTTACTTTCCCTGGTAACGAGTTACTTTTATTATAGAATAATTCAGTTACTAACTCAGTTACTTTTTGGAACAAGTAGTGAGTAACTATAACTATAATATATAATATATATATAATAATATATATAAAACTATAATATATATAACTTTTTAAAGTAACGTTCCCAACACTGGATTTAGCCCACTGTTTTCTGACTTACTGGGCTGCCTGTATCAGTCATTTGGACATTAATTTAACTTAATTGCTAAATGCCATATATGACTTCACTTCACAATGCCGATTTCTGTCATTTGTTTTGGTTTATGAAACCTATCATTGTTGTGACCCATGTGTATTGTGCATAGTTGTATATGCTATGGACTATACGTGCAGGCCTTGGCTTGGAATGCTTTGAATCGCCACATATGGTTATTTAATGAGAACTAATATCATACGCTCTGGCAGTATTGTTTGTATAAGACAAGTCAAATTTGTGAAATTAATAAAAAACATTGACACTTACTGTAAGTGTTATAAGTTGTATGCTGGTATGTTTACAAGGGCATGGTGATGATTTATGAGTGTGCATTTTGTGTGTGTGTGTGTGTGTGTTTCAGTGCATCCCATCGCTCCCCAAAAGGCACAACAACTGTTCACCAACTGTGCTGAAACCGAAATAAACAGCGCTACATTTCCGACTAATGAGCAAAGCAGAGTGACAGATTAAACTGTGCAAAGGCCCATCCCAGAGTGGGACTATTTTTGCTTTCCATAAATGTAACTAGGACCTATACTGTAACAGCATTTTGATTTAAAAACAAACATGCCTTGATTTTTTTTGTGACACTTTTACAGTATAGAACAAAGAAAAAATACTATTGACTGGAAAAAAAAACAGTGTGCCAAAAATATATGAAACTGTTTCTGAACCCTGAGAACAGATATTAAATCTACAGTTGCAGACATCATTTGTATCTGGAAGATGGTGCAGTGCACATTATCAAACACTCAGTTGTCTTCCTTGCATAGATAGGATAAGGACAGGAGGAATGAAAGAACAGCTTATTTTCTTGGCATTTCTGATGCCTTTATCAGACGATTAAACAATGGGAAGTGACAGATTACACGGAGGATGACAGACTAACAAAAAATGTGCAATAAAGATGTCAGTCTGACTTTGAACCTCTGGATGTCATGGCTACACGAGACATGCACCAGACATTATGTGCTTCGTAAAATAGTAAGTCATCATAATTTATTAACTGAACACTTCCTGGAGTTATAACGAATCTGAACCTTTTCGTTCAGATTCGAGAGAAAATCTGGCATTGGGATTAGGTATTTACAATAAAAGAACAACCAGCCAACAAATTGTAAAACTAGGTACTAAACTATAAATATAAAGTACAGCAAGCAAAAAAGGAAAGAAAAGAAATGCGATTTAATACAAATAGTAATAAAGCAGTGTCCTTTACAACTACTTCCACATGGCCATTTTAAAACTGTAGCCAACAATTGCTTCTACTTGAGAGGCTGGGTATTAAATCTGAAGCAGAGCTCAACATGACCTTTTGGGAGAATGCATTTATTACAGCAGTTTTGTGCTGGCCTTGGCTATTATAATCTAGGCCGAAAAAGAACAAAAAGATAGAGAAAACACAGGAAGTTCCTTTTCACCACCAAAAGTAAATCTAAATAATATAACAGAAAAATGCATCGTAACCATCTGATTTCTAGGAAAAGCTGCTCATTTTCAGTGATTGAAGTTGGACTATGAGGGGGAGAGAACAGCCTTAGGTTATGTGACAGGAGGGAAATAAGAACACTGGGATAATCAGCCACTTACCCATCACTTTAACGAAGTAGGCATCAGCTTCGAAATTGTTCTTTAAAGCATGGATGATCAAATCATTTTTGCCTGGTGCCTGGCTCAGAACCAGCATGTCTAATATACCCTGCAAATGAAGACAGGCATATAGATAAGGGACAATGAGAGCATGGTGTGTGTATGTGTGTGTGTGTGTGTGTGTGTCTCTGTCCACATTTTTTTCCCTCTAACATCCTGGGTGACTGATACAGCATTATCTTATCTCTACTCTTCCTCATTTCTCCTCTCACCACTATCTCTCTTTCCCCCATTCAAAATGTCTGTCTCCTGGGTGGGTGAGAGAGCGAGACGAAGAGAGAGAGTTAAATTCAACAGACCACATAAGTAGTAATAATTAGTTGCTGATAAAGCAAGCACGTAAACTCACAATACAGTACAGCTGCAAAATGTTTTCCCTCAGAATCTTGTATGTTTGAAAAAATGCACATAAGCATGTATGATTCTGTATGCTTTCCTACAGCTGCTACTATGCTCAATCTTTAAAATAATAGAAATCCATGTGGTGATCAGGAAGGAAAGACTATATGTGTGTATATGATAACCTCTATATATGATGTATGGAGGGTGTGGGAAAAAAACAACAGCACAAGAGTATACAAAGTAGATAAATAAGTGCTTGGTCGTGTGAATACAATAGCAGGCAAAGATGGAACAGTAGTAGAATTACACAGAAATCTGCTGTGTGAGCTTTTAACTGAATTGCTGAATATAAGCAGCCACTAAACTGAACATAACACAATCCCATTCTTAGTCCAAATCAAATCTGGAATATTTTTTTCTAAGAATGAAAGATAAAACGACTAACGTTTCTGGTTATATCACTGAAGAACAAAAAAACAACGACACTTATTCTACTTTCGACATTCAGACAAATCAAGTATTGTTGTTTACTCTGGGAGCCTCTGTCAGCAAAATGTACTCACATCCTCATAGATGTCAAAGAACGTTGCCATAACGGCATTTTGGATGGCTCCCAAATCTGACTGGTCCCAGTGGATGTGGAACATCCTTCCGACGCTGTGGCAGCTGATGTTTGTGCAGGGAACGTTCTCCAATAAGAAGGCCTGTTGACCACTATGAGGCAGAGAGAGAAAAAGAAATGGAGTTAGACAGTGTTTCTCCTACATAATCTCACACAAACATTAATACCAATTTGCCACTATTGATTATCAGTCATAACTTGTGCAAGTGTGCACCAAAAGCTGCAAATGAAGACACCCTAATGGACACTGAGAAAAGAAAATATATATAGGGTAAAAACTGATTACATACAGTGCAGCAGGGTGCTACCTCAGCAAATGCAGAATGTTTATGTCATCGGCCGATGACAGTTTATCAGTGAAATCCAACCCACTGACTTGTCAGCATGTAGTTTATGTATAACCTGGTACCACTCTCTCTGTACAGGACATTACTTGACTAATACTGCAGTAAAATTTTAATTTTTGTCGACAGAGATCAGCTATGTTCCCAATATGACCCAATACTTACAATAGTCATTGTAATACACTTGGAAAATGTATTAAAACCTGAGTAAGATCATATATAGACAAAGCAATTATCAGATTTTAACATTGTTTTCTGATATGAGCTGCACTATATAAACATGTCTTAAGCACATTATAATGTCGTTTTGTGGGAGTGGAGGTAACAGATGTGGATCATAACTGGACCATGGTAAACCAGAATAAGAAGGTAATATTCCTCTAGCAACTCATGTGAACGCCCTAATCTGAATAAATTCAGAACAAGGTCAGTACAAGTGCCAACCCGTTGTTTCATCATGCATAAGAATCTGAACTCCTGTGTTGAAGTCTCCAGAATCGGAAGACTACATTCACTTTTTTATAATACAGTCTATGGGTGAGTAGAGCGTACAGTGTTTAACAGTGTATTGAAACCCTGTGGAATTTACTTCTTTATTGGCATTTGTATATTTCACAGCAAACAGCTTTGGAAAACCAGCAACAACATGTTGCTTCTCAACGTTACAACACATGTGAGGTGGTTTCAGTCAACTCAACTCAACTTTTTTTTAATAGAGGTGTTCATGTATTTGTGCTGTAACTTCTGGTACAGTAAAATCGGTACAGGTTCTGATCACGTTGCAATCCGAAGACAGACTTTACCTAATGGCACAGTGCATATTTTCTTTTCATAGCATGGATTATTTCATTCTTTCAACCCTAACCCTTGGACCGCAACCCAAACTGAACAAAGATAAAACAGCCAAAACCTAACAACATGCGTACTTCTGGTCAAATGGTTTGTACATAAATATACTGTAGATAGATTTAAAATTGATATGTCTGCTGTGGCCACACCATGTTTTTGGTTTCTTTCGTGGAGATTAGTGGTAAGACATTTACTACACATGAAATACAACCTAAGCAGTCTGTAACAGTAAGCAACATTTTCTCTCCACTTGCTGCCTGTACTTAATGTGCTCAGTCTTTGTTACATCTCCCTTTCAATCTGTGAGGAAATCGGATAAATCCTCCTCCTTTATGTGTCTATCTGTCTTTGGAGATTGGCCCTGTACCTGTTCTTAGAACAGGAAAAAGGCAACTAAAAATAAAATAGGCCTGAAAACCCTCCTTCTTCTCTCTCAGGATTTCAAATAACTCTTTTGTGCCTCGCTGTGTGCTGACCTAGGTGCTGAGGTGAAGGCACGCCCCAAGCTATGAGCCTGATGGGACACATGCTTTCAACATTTGAAAGAATGTGTGAGGTGGTGTTGGAAAAACATAAAACTGCAAAATACTCACCTGTCACAATTAGGACAGAAATAAAAATGAAAAACATGTAAAGTAATAATATGTTGGCTGATTGACAACTGTGATAAATATGATAAACATCATCAGAGACAGATACAGAACAAGCCAATGTTGTTATTGTGTTGACCACAGAAGAAACACACACACACATGCACACTTATATTGTAAAAACGGCGAGCTTCAGCAGTCGTCAAAATGGTCCTTGAAATATGCTCTGTAAGCCTCTGCAATGGTTTTAGGGGGACTAGCTTTTTTCATTAAGTATGAAATTGCTGGTTTTGTTGCTCTTCTATGGTTTAATAAAAGACATAACGTCATCAACCAGTTTGAATGACGACTGTTTTCATCTGTGCCACTTGTATGACACATGATATTATAGCAATGCGTGGAGAATATTCTATAATATCCGACGTGCTTTTGCACTCGCTCGAAATATAAAACAATATTTATGTTATCAAACTGAGGAGAACAAGTACTCCTAAGTGCAACAAACTGCTTTTTGAGCAATTTTATGTAAAACATTAAGTTGAGAGACCTAGATACAGCTGCTGTCGTTACAACATCTGTATTAAAAACATGGTAATGTACAGGAAGGGGCAGGGATTTCATTAATCCCTAAAGTAAATGTTTCAGGCACACATATTTAAATAGAGTCACTTGAAATGACAATTTTCTCAGCAGCTGTCCTTGTGTTTCTGGATACCGTTGTCTTTTGCTTGTTTAATTGACTTTGTCTGCTGTGATTACACCTATATTACCTGGAGGTTTGTTTAAAGGTCAGTCAGTGAAATCCATCAATACTGAGCCTACATTGGAACTTTCCTCCCTTCTCAAAAGACATAACATTAATAGTGCTGTACCAGGGGAGTGTGGCTGGTTGTCAATAAGGACCTTCCTTGCCTCTAACTCTTTCCACGTGACAGTGTATTTTTTTTTGTCAAACTGTGTGACTTTGTGCATGTGCAGAAGAGGAAACAAATCATTCATTGTTGCAGAATAAACCTTCAGCTGTCCTTCATTAGGTGTCAAAACAACCTCTCTCCAGACAACCTCCCAGGGGAGGGTGATGGTGGAGAAGAACTCAAGGTCATGAGGTGAATCATACACATGTGGGCATGCTAGAAGACACACACACCTATAGTGGAAACCTGGATAAGTGTTTACTGAAGCAGAGTATACATCATTTAGCAGTTTCCACAAATACACCCAAACACACAAGGAAAAATAATTATAATGCTATATCTATAATTTTGTTCTGATTTAATGGAGAATGTATTAATTATTGAGTTTACTTCCAAGATGAATGTAACAAAATTAAGAAAAGAGAGAACGCAATGAAAAGCCTCCACAATCAATTTTAAGCTCCCAATGAGGCAACGTATGAGAATGACGACGCCTTGCCTCCTATTATCTCTCTGTAATTGACTTAATACCATTGCCATTAAGAGATCTCTCTTGAATGTGCTTTAATTAAGAGTTCATTTGTCTATAGACAGAACACTTTTTCAGACAGAGCACTCAAAGTCGTGATGGTGGCACAGGAGGACGTGCACGGGATTACCAAAATCATTTGTCTCCATGCTCCGGGGGACCATAAATGTCAACAGAACAATCAAACAACCAGCAGAAATTGACACTCCTAAAGCCACGAAACAAAAATCTATTAATTGATTACTATGGTGATTAAGAACAACAGCTAAATTGTCATCACCTGAAACTTTAAAAGTGACACAAAATGACTAAATCATAGCTAAAACCCACACTTTGCCTTTAGCGCACTTTCAGCCAGTCTGTGCCCTAATGTCTGTGTGTCTGGGATCTTCTTGTTATTGTATGAACTAGTCAGCACTGATGTGTGTATTTGTGTGTATGCACCTTGGGGAGTCCTCCAGTGCTGCTAGCTCTATCCTCCTCCCCTCTAATTGGCCTGTAGAGGGGCAGTCGGCTGGCAGGAGGGCTGACCAGCTAGTTAGGCAGACGACCCTAACCCCTCCTCTCTACCACTGTTACCTGTCAACCTTTAATGTTTACTATCCATTCATCTCTGCATCTCAGTATACTATACAATGCCCTCATGCTGAGAGGCTATGCTAACCTGCTCACCTCTTCACTGATGTCATCCTGACGCTTTCTTGTTTCCTCTCATCTATTATCTATTATTATTTTTAATTGTCTAGACTTTGGCAGCCCAGCATATTCCAATTTGTCCTGGCACAGTTTCAAACTAAACCAAAATGTTATTGCACTTCTCATTGTAGGTGCAACATTTACCTTCTGCTTGCTTGTTCCACAAAGTTTTTGTTGTGCACACAAAGATGCCGCCTCATAGTTTCAGCTCAATCTGTGCATGTACCTGCAAGAGGCGTGCAATACCGTTCTCTCTCATGTGAAAAATTCTCATTTTCTCTCTAATCTGTGTTCCTGTCACTCTGGCTGTGTTGTGCACAGGAGTTCAAAGCAGGTTGGGCAACCCTGCAACCGTCATTGATTGAATTAATTCTGTGGAAAAACAATGTCTCAGGGCATATATCTGCAATTCTGTTTGGATGCAACCATTACTAAAACAAACATGTTAGAGACAGGTTTTACCAAACTGTATGACATGAAATAAGCTGACGTATATTTGAGCAAACATAAAATTAATTTTAATTTCTATTACAAGGATGGCAATGATTCCGATTAAGATGTAACTAGTCGGCAAACTATTGATGGATTGACAGTGAGTGAGACAGACAGACGGAGAAATATGTGGACAAAAGGTGAGTGAAGACATGTAGTGGCTATGTTCTTGTTGTAAGTAAGTGACACCTAGACAGCGATATGCTGTCATAGCCCTGAAACGATGTGGTTTCTCATTCTGCGAGCCACTGTGGTGATGAACGGGGGCAATGACACACAATCAAAGTCAAAATCCATCCATTGGTTGTGTCACTCCTCTACACAATATGCCTGCCATCACTCATTTTTTCCCCCTCCACCATGTCTCTCTGTGACTGCTTCATCATATCACAATATGGCGTGTTGCCTTTCTTTGTCCTCATTTGCCTTTTTGTTCACAACATTGCACATCAACTTAGAAAAATTAGCATTTTATGACATCGTCCCCTCCATCATGTTGGCAATAATTTGGTATATGGCAATAATTTGTATATAATAATTAAATAGTTATCAAAAATAGATATTATAAATTGTAAAACAAATATGAAGCAGTTCATGATTTATTAACTTGCCAATTTGGGGCTAGTTCTGGCCAATGAGCTTTGACAATTGTCTGGGTCCCTGGAGAACTTCCTCTGTGTTGAGAAAAATCTCCCCTTATTTGAGTTGTTCCAGTCCAAATTCCATGTGGAATGTTGCAACAGGCCTAAGGCCCTCTCAACAATCAGTTTCTTGAAAAAAAAAACAGTTGACAGCATGAGAATCTGAGATCGAAATCCAACACAATAATGATAAAAATGTAATACTTAAACTTCCATAGTACCAAACAAGAGAAGCAAAGAAGCAACACCATGAAATTCAGCACACCAGTATTGAGAAAATAAATACATAAAAGCAAGGAGACAACAATAACAACTTAACTGAAAAATGCCATGTTAAACTCTCAGTTTGTTGAACACTGTCAAACTACCTGCAAAAACAAACTAAATAAAATTTCCATCCACCTCAGCTGAACTCTCGGTTTAGTGCTTTGTAACATAAAACAAATAAAGGTGGACACGTTAGCATGCTGACATTTTTTTAAAACCTGATTTAATGTCCTTGATGATTCCTTAACTTATTCAAAATAACAGGGGTGCTTACTACTGCCTTTAAAAAAAACAATTAAGTTATTGGCTATAAAGTTAATATGCAGACACCCTTGTTTTAATGTTTTGAATCGTTTACTTCTTTATAGCATGATAATAATACATTATTTAATTGTATTTGCTTTCCTCACGACTAACTCTCGAGAGACTGGTTTTCCTTGACAGGAACTATTGTAAGCATACTTGCGAGCATGTGAGAGTATGTCTCACTTCCGAGTCATGATTTGGCTAAAGACAAAACAAAATGAGAAAGCGATGTCTCAGAAATGCTGTTTTCCTTAGACATTACCTCAAGAGTTTGCTCACTGAGGTAACTCACAGAACTGTGTCTGATCATGTTTTTAATGTTTTTCCATTTCCTGCTTTTTTAACTGGGTAGTTCTGAAATCATCCATGCTTCATAAAATGAAAAGAAAGACAACCAAACCAAGACAAAACAATTGAATTCATAGGATTCTCTGGCCTTTTATTAAATAACTATTAGAAGGTAAGGAGTGAAAGACTTGTGTTATTCATTTGTATATTGAACAGAGGAGAGATGCACACCCTTAGTGAATACACAAACTCATAACACATAACAACTATTATGAATATGAAGTGTACATGCACATTTCTGCTGAGGTTGTCTATAATAGCTTTGGAACGATGATTCTGATCATTAGCGGTAACATTACATTAAGTTACTCATCAAATAGCAAACAGTTCTTTCATGATCCTATTACTAATCATCTTCCTTGAAAGTAACTTCATTTTCTTCTGTCAAAAAGTCATTAATGGCCAAACCAGTCTCCCGTTAAAAAGCTACACTTTGGAAAGAAAGCACTGTACAGGCCTAACATGGCAAACGCCCTCAACTACTCCAGTTTCCACCCTGGTGTTAGCAACAAAACCAAGAGGCAAACACAGCTGCCGTACAGAGCTAAAATACAGAGAGGGACAGATTTTAAATAGCATTGCCTGGCAACAGCCTGCTAAGCTCTCAGCAGCTGCCTGGTCGGGCTGGTTGGGATGCATACTGATGGAGACACATACGCATATGCAGTCAAAGCAACACTAAAACTTAATGTAATGGAATTTCTTCGTAGCTTAAAAAAGGTTAAGAGCACTGCGTCTTACATAACCGAGGACGTTAATTGCTACTCTGTATGACTGAGGTGTTTTCTTGACTTAAACTTTAATGTGCCTTTAATGTGGTGAACTCTTGTGTTCACCACATTAAATCTAATTTCCATGCAGAGGTCAAGATTACAATACTGTTACGTTAACTGCAACTCATTTTTATTACCACATTATTGATGGCGATTACAAAAGACAAATTTGGCTAAAGCTTCAAAACCATAACCATAATTTACAAAGAAAAGCGTTTGGAATAAATAGGGCTCCTTCGTCATCATCAATTATCAATAAATTATATGTTATTATGTAATTATTATATTTGTCCTGGCCAAATCTGAACGTAAGACTAAATTTAAGCCAAATCCAGGACAGTTAAGTGTGACAGTGGTTATTTTCCTACTAACCCCATCTGTGTATCTGTGCATTTTGATGACTGAGGGGAAAAAATGAATAACACAGCAACAACGACACAATGGTGTGTCCATTATCACTCATAAATATGTTGTTCACACTGACTGGCATGGCAAAACACAGTGCAATATACAGTATGCATCTGTAGGATGCGCTCAAAATGGTCAACATTTTGAGTGTACTCTCAACTATTGCCATCTCAATTATGTAGCAGTGGGACAAAGCTCGCTAATATAATTCAAATTTATGAAAATGGTGGTAGTGGAAGGACACGTTGATGGTGGTAGAATAACAGGGAGCGAAATACAACAAATTAAACCTTTTTTATTCAGAATCAACATGCCTTATCAAAGACATTCAAACAAAACAAAACAAAAGGCTAATACCTTGAATATTCAGGGAATTTTAGGTGCACAACAGAAGATCTCTCCCACTCCGCTCTAGTCTGGGCTACGACCCCACACCAAAGCTCTGCATCCCCATCGTACCCACTCCCTGACTTGACGGCATCGCCTCCGGGTGGGGTACCCAACTCTCAATGAAATCAGATAGATTGCAGAGAGTGTGCATTGTGTACACAAGCGCACACAGAGAGAGGTGACTTATCAACTCCTTACATGACTTGTCCACTTGTGCCACAGGGTATGTTGCACATGTGACAAGCATCATATTTTAGACCTAACACCAATTTAGCAAGTCTTTCCTCCTGCTTTGAAGTACACGTTTGCGGCACAACAGAGAAATATAAATAGAAGACGCGTTTTGCTGCGATTTTGGTGGGAAACGTCTTCATTTATAACGTCTTCCAAATGCTGTCCCTATCACATTGTTGATTCACAGTCTGCCAGAGACACTTGTGACATCCGAAAGTGCATCTTGATGGTTCTCATCAGTCGAATCCATAATTATCAGTAATCAGCAGTAAGCAGAGCACAGCGCATTGTGATTTGCTGTCATAGTAGGCGACGCCACAGAAATCACTTAAGTTCAGCCGCCTCTATCTGTGACCTCATTTCATATTCCGGAAATAGCTTCCTCTCACCTCATACTGCTTACACACGTGGCAACATGTTCCATGTGCACGCACACACATGAACTCACACACAGAACAGTGGAGGGTGGAGAATGACATTTAGACAATTTCTCCTGCAATAGGGGGGCTGTTATGAAGGACCATTTCAACATCAAACACTCACAGCCAGCAGGAAGCTCTGTTCCCCTGTGGGCACTGCATGAATGGAGTGTGTATGTGTCTTCCAGTGAATTTCAAGCCTACCTTAGGTAAAGAGTGGTTGGACTGTCAGCTGCACTAAAACATGATCATAAGTATATAAAAATGGTCTCATAGTCTAACCACATCTTGCTGCATGAAAGCATAGCTTTTGTCACCATCATCATGGCAGGGGGTCTCTGAAAAGCAGCAGGAACTTTGCTTTTAATCTTTGTCATTCTATTACTGACTGAATATGATTTAGTCTGTACTGTCAAGATCACATTTTATGCCGGTGTGGAAATCAAGCTACAGTCAAAATGGAAGCACTTTAGCTAAATTATTGTGCTATCACAGAAACAGTTACTACACCAAAGAGATCTAGATCGTCACATGGGTGTCACTTTTGGAAATGAGAAGCAGGCTACTCATCATCTCTGTGGCTGACTGGCTCATAAAATATCACACTACTTCAAAATGATCATTTCAGTTTAGGCTTGAGACTAACAGTGTCTCATCATTCTGGGTATGAAAGCAAAGAAACACCTCTCCTATGACGCATCTGGGACAAATAGGATTTAATCACATTTTGCTTATTCTAAACCAGGGGTTTCCACCAAGGAGCTTGTGAGCGACCAGTAGCTCCCAGTCCCTTTCTAAGTAGCTTGCCAAAGGTTTCAATATCTGAACAAAAACCTGCTTACATTTTTATCCATCAAACTCAGAGGTGTCCAGTCCCCTTGTAACACTAAATGAAAATAAATTTGCCAATTAGCTGTCAATCAAACAGTTCTGCTGCTGTCAGCTTGATGGATAGACACTCTTGTGAAGTGATACAGTGACATGTGGACAAATAAAAACAAAATGAAAAGTAAATTCATAATATCAGTGTTTTTGTAAATGCATTGTTTTGTTTTGACAGCATTAATATGTTAATTCAATAGTGTGTGAGATATACCAGAAGAAAATGCACACAAATAATAAATGCACATGCAGGTGAATTGCATACTATTTTTGTTATGTTTATTGCAAAAGGTGAATTGTGAAAACTAACATTTTGTAAATGTTCAGGCAAAACGAGCTCATTAACTTTGTCTGGGTTAAAATAAGCTATGACAATAAATGTTTAAAAAAAACACAATTAGCTCTGCGCCATTTTCATTTTGTCAATGTAGCTCTCAGAAGAAAAAAGGTTGGAGATCCCTGTTCTAAACTGACAAACTGCAGTGAACGATGACCAGTAACTGCAATGAAGCGCATCTTTTCTACGACTCAGCATAACCTGCAACGCTGTGGTGCGGTGTGGTATCACGCTGTTTCATTTTAATTGTCTCCCCCTCATTTGTGGCAGAACAAAGTATGTTGCTTTGCTTAAACAAAACAAAACGATGCCACATTCCGTTCTTCATGCCCAAATAAAAACACAGAACGAGGTAAATTAAGGCCAAATTGGATGTACTTTTTTCTGGATTAGTGGATTAAAAGCGTCACCGACTGTTTGCTAATGCTGTTCTTGGCTACCAAAAGCGTTTTTTTTTCATCAGGTTTATTAGACTCCATTTACACCTGGTACTAAAATGCAGACCATATCTATTAACCTGCATCTTTAGTGTCCACATTAAGATCTAATTTATATCTTATCGCTGTAGCCAACTCATCTCACATCCTGTCTTATTTACAATGTAAAACGAGATGATAGTAACCATGAGGAGCTGGGTTATTGTCTTTACTTTTTTGACCATTCTTGTCATCATTCACAGGTGTTTTGAATAACACAAGGACTGATGTTAGTGTTCACTTGCTAATGGCTAACATTCATTCATTGTCTCCCGCTTTATTGCTCACATGAGTGTCGCGGAGGGGGTGGAGCAAATCCCACCTGTGACAGGGCGAAAGGCGGGGAACGCCCTGGACAGGTTGCTAGTTCATCGCAGGGCCAACATACAGAGACTTGAATGACATATGCACACAAGGGAAACGCTGTTAGTTAATATTTGCTGGAATTTGGACATGAACAAGTTTACTATTAATACATTTGGAACAGATCTGCACTGGTTGGCAGGTCTGAGTTTGGGCTCCAGGGCTCTGAAGTGCATGACATGAGCACAGCAGTGATCAGAGCTGTGCAGCAGTCAGAGAGAAGTAATTTCATATGATGTGCTCTAAAAAGCACAGTTTACCATCATCACATTTACTAGAGCTGCATCTATACTGATTCTGTTTTGTCTTGAACCCATTTATTTCATAGCACAAAATAAATCTATTCTTTTTTTACTTGCTCTGCATTTTTTTTATACCAATGGAGCCCTGTTAGTGGTTCCAACTGACAAACCAAACAGACAAAAACTTGGCAGCTATCCTTGAAAACATAAATGCATTTCTGATCAACTCTGACACCTAAATCAATTGGATACAATATTAATTTATTTCAATGGACATTTTTAAAAACTGGCCACAAGGTTAAGCAAGGGGTGGTGGCAAGTAATCATACTGATTTAAGTACTTGTTGTCTACTATCTTAATCCATTGATTAAATTCCTGTCTATTTGTTTCTTGGATGAATACTGGATAAATAATAATGAAACGCAGAGTACAAATCCTGTTTGAAGAGCAGAAGTAGTGGAGTTACGGCCTGTAACCGACAAAATGTAAGTGTTAGCGCTAATGGATGGATGGATTTTACTCTTGATGGAATTTACTGCTAGCAGGCCTCCATTTTTGGGGGGCTGTATTTGTTCATTTAGTTGAATTATGTAAACTCTATATATGTAAAGTCTGCAAGATACATCAGATCTCATTCACTAATATGCCACAGTTGGAAAGAACAAAAACAAAAGGGACCAAACATTCATTGGTCAAATGGGGATTATTTAAAAAAAAAAAAAAAAAAGGGTCTAGTATATATAAAATCTCTAGTATACAGTACACCATGTGGTGCCCATTGTCAGTGTCTCATCCCAAAATTCATAAAAATTCACTGAGTTCAGTAACAAAGCATAGATTAGATGCAGCAGCAGCAGCAAAGAAAGAGGAAGAGGAGGATGACATCAGTTATACTTGCACAAAATGTTTATGGTGCGTACTCATTAATCTGTCTGGATGAGTTCATGACCTGCAATGACAAACGCATAATATATTAATATAGTCATTTCTCCTTCTGGTTTCTTTTTCTCCGGTTTCATTCGCTATTGTTATGTTTTATTTGCTGAAAAAAAAATTAAAGCAATGTGGAAAGAAAAGCAATTATGTGCGAAAACAAAGAAACAAAGACCTATTATTCCAATATCTGGGGATTTTGCTAAGTGTGCACTGAGGTTGGAAAAGTAGTCCCAGATGTTGCATAATGTTTTGTTTCTCAAAACAAAACCAATACAATTATATAAAAACTGACTAGAACCTCAAATTTGTACATTTGGACATCCTCACCAACTCTGTGCAGCGTTCTGCACACATTACTCTATACTCTCACATCACCTTGGCAACACAACAACATCATCTCCCTGTCTCGTTCTCTGACACAAATACTGTAAATGCACCATCCCTTTCTAAGCCCAATCCCTCAGAGAGACCTAAACACTAACAAGGAAGATTTAATTAATTTTAAAAATAAATGGGAGGGCAAAAAACGGGCTATTATCTCTGTGCTGAAGGGTGGTAGTTTTGTGTTTCCATGGAGAGAGCACATCCAGTGGTTTTCAGACAAACACTGTGGACACAAAATATATGGAGGGAAAAACACGAGAGAGAAAAGGTCTGATTGCTCTCCTGTGTGTCTGCTCTTGTACAGTGCGGTAGATGGTCAGTACTTTACTGCAAGATTTAAGAATTCTGGGTCACAATTGTAAATGGCATGGGGCCAATTTTGCAAAATGTCTCACCACGTACAACGCGAGTCCTCCAACAAAGAGCTTTTGCTGAGGCATAATACACATTTGGACACAATGTGTCAAGACACAGTGGACACATTGTGTTGAGATTTCTTTACAATGTCACGTAAACAAGAAATCCTTTTGAGCATGCCACATATACAAGTGCCATCTCATCTAATCATGTGTCACACATGAAGTTCTTTGGGAGTAATGCTATTGCAGGGAGAAATCCAGACAAATATCAGTGTCCCTGGACCTCACGGCATTCTCTCTCTTATCGCAGGTGTCTTCTCAAACAGTTAAGATCTGTTTATAGTATGTGTAATAGATGGCGTTTAATCAGAAGTGAAAGCCCAGAGGTGGGTGATAAGGTCTGATCAGTATGTTTCCTCTGATTTTAGTCAGTTTAAAGAGCTAAACGAGGAAGAGGAAGACCCTTAGTGCTGTTACCCACCACCCACACTATGCTCTATTATACAAACACAATAATTTGCCACACACTCTACCGCCAGAGGAGATTTTAGCGCTTATACAACTACAACAGCAAAGAACAGTGGGAAAGTCGACTGATATCTGAATCTCTCCATATCTGAATGCACCCAAGTGACCTTTAAATCTTGACGCGAGCTAAACAACAGAATGAGAATAATTGTGGACCTCACCGCCCACACACACACACACAGAAAAAGTGGATGGTCAAGTGCTAAATCCATTAGAGAATTATGCATAATTAAAAAAATACATGTTACAATGTTAATGCTGTATGTACAAGGATAGCAATTTCTGCTGTTGCTGTCAATTCATTTTGCATCTCTGGCAATATCACAGCACACAGACCCAACAAACTTAAATCTACAAAACAAAACAACAGAAACTAAATCCTTCTTATCCTCAGCCTTAAGGCGCCCTTTGGTGTCCCCAGCCATATCTGAGCAGGTGGGGGAAAAAATGCTGTTGAAAATATTTGATGCAAAATGTCTTAAGTTCCCAGGGTCTGGTGTCTGTAAAGGAGGATATTCCAAAGAAGACTCAGCTTTTCTAACAAAAATATACTGTGACATTTGTAAAGAAAAAGGTCTCTGGTCTCACCATAACAATGAGACATGCTTGGATTTGTTTGATAAAAACGTCTCATTGGAATCAAATTTTTCGAGCTTTTAATTTTGCTGTTTCCACAGTCTATGCAAATATTAAGCCAACAATCGAAAAGGGAAATTCTCCAGTGTTTGAATTCGATTAGATCATTCAGCCTTTAAAAGACAACAAGACATGCCTGCAGAAATGTAAGACAAACATTCAATGAATTGCTCATTGTCTCAACCACTTCTAAGATTTAAAAAGTCAAATAAATAGGGATGAAGTTACGCCAAGAGCTGACGCAGAAAATCGACAGAAAATTAAGGAAAATATCCCATTTGTTTTTAATACGAAAACATAATGTAGAGTGAAGAACTAGACATTTACATTAAAATTGAGTCTACGTACTGCAGATTCCTTTACAAATAAGTCTGTGAGCAGGCTCAGTGAAAGAGTGTTAAACCCTCGTCTCTATGAGTGGTACAGTCCCTTGGGATTTCATGGTCTCATCTGACTGGTGGTCATCTGCCGAGGTTATATGTCACTGTAAATGATAACAGCTTGGCTTTCTAAAAGCCTCTGATCGGGAGGAGTGCTGATGTGGTGGGCAGCGAGGTTGTGTGGAAGGTGATCTGGCTGCTTTTTTTTTTTCCCCAAATGCTTGAGAAACACATGGTAATATGTTCATCTGACACGTTCACGCGTGTAATTATATCCAAGTCGCCTTAAGCAGATCACACATTAAAGCTGACCCATGTGCCTTTTAATCAGAGCATGGACGCCACAGTGGGGAAAAACATACAAACAAACAAACCAACGAAAAAAACAAAACGGGATTGCTCTTGAGTGTAATCGCATTCCTCTTCAAAAAGCTTTTCTATGGGATTTGAGTCAAAGCTTATTGCTGGCTAGGTTTTTTCCTTTTCAACAATTTATTTGGTGGTGGATGTGTGATTCAGATTTCTATCAGGCTGAAAGATTCAAGACCTTCATCGTAAAACTACCTCTCATTGAGTATCTTCGGTTGATAGCAAGATGTTTAACCAACTCCTTACTGCCTTTGGATTTGTTTTTCAACTACATATTTCTGAGTCTATTAGAGTATTCAGTGAAACTGTTATGGATTAAAAGATGAGATAGACAACTCTTTATGTAATGTAGTGTGTTAAAACTGATTGAACACTGTAAAAATAACACCACTACATTGACCTTCCAATTAGTCTTTAATAATGTTAATATCTTGCCCAATGGGACAGTGTTTTTGTATAACAAACCAAAAACACTGAATTGATTCGCAATGCAAAGAAATGTGTTTTTCTGCAATAACAACGCTAAAGAGAATGGCATTTTCCCGATATGTACAGTACACACAGGGTGCTAATACGACACGGCATGACACAAACATTCCTACTCTAAGAATAAAGTACCTATGTCCTAAATCGCATCTTGCTACTGTCTTGACAACAGTCAGAAACAGAATGTAATGTGGACACTGAAACTTTTACAGGCTTCGGATAGAAATGACAAACATAACACAAAAATGCTGACACACATGCATGCACAAAATATGTGCACACACACACAGATGCAAAGTCATCTCACCGGTTCCAAGGCTTGAAAGTAAAGCGGATTGATACATTGGCTTTGCAGAACATTTCGACCTCTCCATATTTCATCAATAACCAATCGGGAACATGAACAAAACAATGTTTTAAATGTGTAAACTGCAGCATAAACGATAGAAAATGAGGATGCCCTTATCACCACACACCTGCAGCTGCTGTAATCAACCACCATTAACAGGACAGGTCAACCTCTGTCCCCAGCAGATTTTACGGATTACCACTCAATAGCTTGAGGGGGAGACCTATGGTGGAGAGACTGTTAAGATCCAATGTTATGAAGAAGTAACCATCTCGTTGTTTTTCCCTCCTGCGGTCAAAAAAAATCATGCATCTTGACACAGCTGTGCCACATCACATCACAGTGACATCAGTCCACAGTTACTTTATATTCATAAATTATTTAAGGGCCTGATTATGCCCCTAAACCGTGATACAAGTAAACTGCTGGAGTTGTCCAAGCTGCGCCAGAAACACCTCAGCTATATCACAAAATGTGTCTACAAATGACCTCCCAACTCTCTATTATGTTACATCAATTCCACAATATTAATCTCATCTCGAACCCTCTTTCCTTTTGCCTTCCCATTTTGAACATTTGTTTTGCTGGGATGGTTACACCGACTAGCAGGACTTGAATCTGAAAAGCAGCTATAAATAACCAGTTGGAAGGACAAGGAGGAAGAGATGGAGAGGGAAGAGAGGGGAGGAAGGAGAACGATGGAGCGGGAGTGAGAGTAAAATAGGGCTGTAAATTATATGCTAAACAGAGAGCATTTGGTGAAAAAGACTGTAGATTTTTGCTGCATCCAAAACAGGTAAGTAGACAAAATGTATTTTATAAAATGTCTGAACAAAAATGACTCATTCTCATCACTCAAACACATCCTTGGTGATATTGATTCTGGTAGAGCAGAGTGACATGTGGGGACCACTACACCAGTCGACTACTCTCTACACCAAAGAAGTCCGCAGTCAAATCACAATTTGTACTTTATGGGTCTTGCTATGGCACACAGTGGTAGTTATGATGTCTGGTTTCACAGTGTCAGGGGTTCAAAACAGAATGAATCAAAACCTCTCAAACTTTTCAAACTATTCTTCTTTCCAACCTTTCATCCACTCATTTCTCCATATGCCGATGATGTGACTTCACATGTTGGAGTGCTGTCATAAAGACTATGGTTGAGTACCGGATTACAATGCTCAGGCTTAAAATGAGAAGGAAATTAAGAAAAGAGATGGAAGAAAGAGAGAGGCTATAGCTTTTGTGATTAAAGCTGGTGAGACAGAAGTCATTTCCAGATGAGGGTGAGCACAAAGAGTTAAGCTGGACAGGACTTACTGGTGATTATGTAGAGCCCAGACGGGTAAGGGTTCAAATGTACATGTTTGTGTGAGTCTTTTGAAGCTCATCTTACTATTTCTGACAGAACAAGCACTCGAACACTCTCTAAGATATGCATAAACACATATACACAAACCAGAACAATCAGTATGCATCGACAATCCCAGCCTTGACCCTTTCAACTGTCTTATCTTCATTTCTGGGGCAAGATAATCTGCACAGGTCTTTCAAAACACACACATATACTCACACACGCACAAGTGTCCAAGTGCTTATGTCCTAGCACATGCTATAATGATTTTTAAATGGGCTGGCTTATCACACTTGTCATGTCCATACACTGAAGAACTCACTTACCTTAGCTGTTTTCAGTTACACTTAGTGCTCTGGTAAACTGGATGGTAATGATGTCACACTGATTTCTCAGTGTCAGATCAAAACTATTATATTCTGTTGCCAAGGACATCTATTTATATAATGACAATTTGTTCTTCAGCTATTATCTAATAGATTATCAATGAGAAGATGTAGGGGTTGTCTAAAATCTAAAAATTCAAAAATGGTAGGTTAATTAGTAAATATTAAGTAATTGTGTATCTAATGTGTATTGGCATTAAAATATCATCATATTTTATTCAATATTTTAGCCTGGTAAGTTTAAACTATGAAAGTAGAGGATAAATGGAGAAACTGATAGTAATGGAGACATGTTTTTTTCGCTACCATAATAATGTGTCAACTTGTAGAGCAATTTCACAATAACTGAATGAGTAAATCCACCCTCCTTGCTTGTCATCTCAGGGAAACATTTATACTTTTGAAAGCTTAACAGATTTACATAGAGCCATTATGCTGTATAAGTTATTAGGTTCCAATCAATTCAATGTTGTGTTCTTCTGGGATACTATAGTATAATCTCATCAAAATGTGAATGTTGCACGACAAATTCCAATGTAGGTTACAAATTATGTGTGACTTCGTGATAATTGAAAAAAAAAAAAAACTTGAAATCTGATGATTCTTATGGTATTAGTTTCCTGATGCCGGGGTAATAATGCAAGAAAATGTGTGTATATGTAACTGTGTTCCACATATTGCATATGAAGGCCCTCAACCTGCATATGCTGACAATACTGTGTGCTTCTAGAAGCACCGACATGATTAGTTTAAACAGGGTTCTGAGACATAACTTGATATGATTCCAAGGGAGTCCCAGCCAAGTAAGGATTATCTTAAGCAGTACTAAATTCATGGACTAAACACTACAGAATCTTAAACAAGGCTCTTGCGCTAACTTGTTATGAGTATAAGCCAAAATGACAGTCACCCCATCAACAAACATGGCCCCCATTTCAGTAGTTCTGAGACAAAACATCAAGTGGCTTCTGTGTGTTTGTGTTTTTCGCTTACCTGCCGCTGGTGTTGCGAAGGATCACTAGAGCATCAGGGAAGCCATCCAAGTTGTAGTCACCAAGGTGCAGGGTCAGAGGTTGGTTGGGTTTCCCAAGCACAAAGCTCCAAGTTGTGTCCCTCTGCTGGAAATCCATCAGTACTGGTACCCACTGCAACAGCACCAAACACCCAAATATTTGCATCGTATCTTTGTATCTTCATTCTTTTTTTGGTTACATGCTCACCAGTGACACTTGGTCCGAGGCTTTAAACTGCAACGCTAATGCCGCACTCTTTAGACCCACTCGTAGAGGGACGGGACCTCATTCCCAGAATGTAAACAGTGCCAACCATCTTTGCTAACAGTTATGCTAACAGGACCAAGTGTCACTGGTGGGTACGTAACAAAAAATAAGAATAAAAAAGTATTCCTTTAAACCTAATTTGACTGACTTTTCAGAATATGGTTGACAGTTCTTTCAAAATGAACTGTAAAACTTAAAAATAACATGCACCATTAGCACAACGTCACTTAATTCATTTAATTTTGTACACACTGTATGGCTACAGGTTCATTTTCACACCGACACTGTCATACATGTCTTTACATTCACGTCACAATAAAATCAATACTAATAGCAATGTGTAACATACAGTATAATCACATATTCTTCATTTCTAAATAGAAGCCAAGTGCTTCCTTAAGTACTGACTTATTTAACAGAGAAACCAATTATTTCCCATTTTTCCCTCAACGACTATGGAAGAATGGAAAAAGAAATAAACTAACCACATTAGCTGATAATGGGGTAAAAGAATCTGAAATCGACATGGTTATGAATTAAAGAATGAGCCTCAGCGTGGGGGAAAAGAGTGTGTAGCCTACCACCTCTTAAGAGCTTTGGTGGTCGGTGAATTTAGAGCCTTCCAATTCTGCTCCACTCTCAAGGTCTCACTTGGATCAGTTTAAGGAGTTCACTGCTCAGAATGATCAAAGATTTGTTGAAAATAAAGTCTGATAATAGCTTAAAGCATCACAAAGTAGAATTCCAACCTTCAAATAATGTCTTCAAGATTATTTTGAGGGTATATCAACTTACAACAGGGCGAATGGCACACCTGTTAAAGCCTGAAGTTTAAGTTTCAGGGCAATGTCACAAAAAGAAGACAAAATTATTCTGTTTATTATGTCAAAAACTAATCTTCACTTCAAGATTGACTTATGAATCCTATATTTAGAAACATATTTTGTTGGTGGGGATAATTAAAAGAACTAAACCACTGAGCTCATCAGAACTCAACAAAAGTGAATAAAATAAATGTATTTCTGACATACACCAATAACAACCTAGATCTAATAATAAACTGCATAACGGCGGATCATAGCAATGCAACTTTGCTTTTCACGTGAAAAGAAATACGGAGGAAGACCTTTTCACCAGACATTAATATGACATACCTATCTCATCTCGATGATTAAGTTGTTGGGGTAATGGGGCCCCCAAGGCGGTCTTGTTCTAATGCTACATCCCAACACAATGGGAAACAGTCGAGGTAAAGAGGTGCACACAGTGAACTTTTTATAAACAAACAGTCCACTGGAGACTGCACTTTAAAAATCCTCACTGCGCCCATTATCGCCTCACATTTAATATGAATGCTATTTCACCAAGCAGGTGTATTGTTTCTCAAACACCCTAAGCCTTCACTCTCTCCATTAGCATTATAATACCTTTCCCTGACACTCTTTCTTCAAGAACTGCACAAAATACGGGCAAGTGTGACAAGAAACCGAGCTATTGAAGGAATACGTCACTTATTTGAATTTAGCTTTGTATTACTACAATAGGGTTAGTATTTTTGAAAAAACACTGTGCTTCCCAACCTCAGTTTCCCCTGAGTTGAGAAATATCTTCATTCTTTTCTCTACGTGCCCACCAGTGACACATGGTCCTGTTACCGCAACTGTTAGCAAAGATGGCGGACACTGTTTTGAAACTGAGGTTGGGAAGCAACATTTTTCAAAAATACTATTATTTTAGTAATAAGCTAATTGCAAATCGGTGAATTATTCCTTTCAATTTCACTTGGCCCAGGAAAGGTTTACTGTAACTGCTCGTATATTCCCAGTAAATGAATTATTATATTAGAGTTCCAACCAGTGACAGGATTGAAAGTCTTTCTGTTTGCAGTAATGCCAATTCAATGAGTTGTTATGCAGATTTACTGTGGATAGGTAGGTAGCACATATCACTATGTGGTACAAAATGTTCAGAACAGAATTTGAATACTTTATTAATGCCAGCGGTGAAATTGTGATTTTGGGTATTGGAAGACTGGGTGTTCAGGTTGGTAATGAAGCTTTTGTTTTTGTTTCAGTGCTACAGAGTTTAATTCCAGCTCTTGGCACATACTACTGTATTGTGCCATGTGCAAAATCAATGCCTTGTTCATTTATTCACTGCTCACTAAATAATAGACACTCAATTCCAAAATGGGAAGAATTCAATTGGGTGTTCAGACACTTAATCATTATTTTACATTATTGATGATGCAGTAAAAAACATGTATTTTTGTTACCAAATACACATGGCCTTTAGCATGTTTTAGCATGTTTCTGGGCCACTGAGTACTGCAAAAACAATATACAAGCTTCCAAAAATGTGTCACATAAAATGAACATAAATAAAGTATTAACTGAGACCTACTTGAACAAGGTTTTCTGCTAAGTTTGTGTTACTCAAGGCAACTGTTAAAACGGTCTACTTGTTTTGCTTCTTCTACATGCACGTCAACGCGCACATAAACATAGAATACAAATAAAATATGGTGCTCCAGCTCCACACATGCCAGTGAGACCAAATTTAAACAGCTAAACAACAAGTACATTTAATATGACGACTACAGCTTAATATCTAGGAGACGATCCAGGGCTTTTAAGCACCTTCACATTCAAACATATAAGTATTTATTCATACATGTATATCGATTGATTTGTTTAAGTGTCATGCACTCAATAGTGTCCAGCCCATAAGGGGCCAGCATCTCACAATATAGACATTGACATTTGTAGTTCTACAAAAAGACACAGCAACACGGAAAGTCATCATTAATGAGATACAAAATTCTCTTCCCACACATTTTCTCTTAATCTGGCTCAGGCATAGATCTCATTGCAATCAGATATCAGCCAAAATGAATCAAGCTTCTTTCCCTGGACTTTTTCCACTGCTCGGTGTACCTAAGGCAGTGGAGCAGAAAATGAAATTCATCCTCAACAACATTCAAATCACATAGCACAGAGTGTCTTTGCCTGCATTCAAACACACTGGCAGCCTCTTTCAACACCTGGTCATGTATTATACATTGTACATTACATTACATTACATTAAAGTGTAAAGAAATTACGAAAGATCATTTCAATTATTTAGTGACACACAGTTATATATGAGATACATAACTAATAAAGAATAATGAATACAACAAATGGTTGTATTGGTGTCTTGAAACAAGTTAGAGTATCAAGGAAATGAATGCGAATCAATTTAATATCCCATGTACTTTTAAAGCTATGGATAGAGAGCTGTGTGTGTGTATCCTAGAGATGTGTATGGCCAGATGCTGGAGATTTAAATTATTCATGAATGTTAAATAGAGAGAGCAGGTGCAGAGTGGAGTCACTGGAGAGACAGTCACCAGAACTGCCACTAATAGCTCTTAATAAGACCGGCACGTCTGAGAAAGACAATCACAGTCTATTATTAATCAGTCTGAAATGTATTACTCAAGCTGTGATGTTGTTGATCTTAGTTACCTCCAAACCAACGGTGCAGACTATGCAAACACAGGCAGTGATGTAGAGGTAAGTGTGGCAGATATAGTGGTGGTAGTAGTGAAGGTAATGCTAACGAGGGAATGCCTCAGTGGCTCCCTGTCAAGGGATGGTCATCGTCAACAACCCCGTTTGTGGTATCCATGGACAACGTTTGAAGTCACACCAGGGGTGAGGCGATTGTCGCTTTTGGGAACCTCAGAATTGGATCCAGTCAAGGACAGAGTTTGGGGATGGAAAATGGTGGATTATCCCATGGACGGGGGAGTAAGCTGATGTCACAACTGAAGAAGAATGCTGCTTTTTGCCGTTCCAAATAATTTGCTGTTTACTATATAATAATTTTTTGGTCTGAATCAGAAAACTTTGTTGTGCTTTAGCTTGATGGAAACATCTAGTATTTGTAAAGCGGACACAAGAACCTTTCCTGCTGGTTGACTTAAATTTGGTCAGGACAACTGATCGAGGTATATTGACAAGTAATTATGCTTTCTACATACAGACCCTACCAACCACGACCTCTGGAGAAAACTTGGAATCAAAATTTGGAGATTTAATTCAATGCTGCTCAGTCAAGATTGGTTAAATGGCTGTTGAAGGCATTGTACTTTGACAGGCTGACTGCCTGCCATACAGTGGGATGGAAAGAGAGAGAGTGATAAAAGGCTGCTGCCAGTAAACACAGTGCAAGATATACTGTAGGCACACTTTCCTTTGTACACTCCGATAGGGGTGAAACCATGGTTAAAAAATTGCCAGGGGGGGAAAATGTGTTAATCTGTTAACTTTATTAAGTTTGAAGTAAAGAATGAGGCGTAGAGAGAGAGAGAGAGAGAGAGAGAGAGAGAGGGAGAGAGGGAACTGGGAGATGGGACTGATAGGAAAGAAAAAGTGGGAAGTTCTGCTGATATATTTGTAAAAGTCTTCACCTAAAATGAGTGACAGCTCATTAGTTAAAGAGAGAACGCTGGTAATCCCAATTTGCTTCAAATCAAAAATCCAGTAACTCTTTAATATAAAATGCCATACATAATAATAATAATGATGATAATAATAATAATACATATGCCCTTCAAGTTTGAATGGTGAAACTGTGCTAATAAATATTAACTACAAATTAGTTCCCAAGTCAGCAATTATTCCCATCGAACAGGTGGTCACATTTTCCGACAGCAGCCACATCTTGAATCATTTTGTCTCCTTATTCCAAACAGCACATGGATTCTCTGGTGAGTTATCTTTTAATTGGAGTCCTTTGGTCTGTGCTCTGAGTCGCTATGACGTTTTCTCTCAGGACAGAGCGAGGCCTTTGCTGCCGTCAGCCTTATCAGCAGTCTACTGTGCTGGTGTTTACCCTCAGGCAATCAATGAACTGTCTGTTGCCTTTTTTTTTCTAATGCTGATTAAAGTGGACAGAGGAAGAGCATGGAAAATGCATTAAAGAAAATAAAAAGGCCAAAATAAAGACACACAAACATGCAGAGAATCTTTAATGTTTTCGGTTATGCTCTCTTTTTCATTTTGGTGTGCCGTGGACGCACCGCAAAAAGCAGGCACTGGATGCACTGTATAATGATGGCGATGTGGCACAGCCTTATGTGGAGGATGATGTGGAGATATTGACAAACGGGAGTTATTGCACACCTTTGAAACAGAATCCGCCGCATTAGAGCAGTCCTTTGACTGTGAGAGACAGCGGATGATCATATCATACATGTGCACACCTTCATGCATATGCAAACATATAATAGACACTTGCTTAATTAAGCAGAACAAGATTAAGCCGCAAACTTCAAGAATCCATTATCATGGCTGTCTCGCTGTAATTGATAGATTATATTGTTTCCTTGTAAAGAAACTTGATTGTCTCTGTCAATTATAACCCAGTGACAATCCCAAGCAATGATGATACTGCGTGAACATACGGCAGAACAAAAGCAGACAATAAAAAAATGACATGAGATAAGTCTTTTCCATTTGAGCAGCGGAGGAGAGCAGTAATGCAAAGCAGAGTGTTTACTCTGTGTTTTATTTTTATTGCTCAACAGTCTTACGCAGGGGGGACTTTAAGGGAAAATATATGGTGCGCATGAGGATATTTAAGGTTTGTAATCCGTTCAAATTATTTCATATTTGAGAGGCTAAAAGGAAAACCCAACTTCAAACTTCAACAAATCATGTTACTTCTTGCCGGGGACTAAAGAATAATTATTATCATTATTATTAGTAGTATTAGAGTATTATAATAATACATTAACGTGTCCAAATGTCTCTCTTTCTAAACCGAGTTTGATCCTGACATTCCTTGTTTCAAATGTCAACATATTAACATATTGAGTAGGGAATTGAACGACTCTCTGGTTGAGTGTTAACTGCATAGGTCCAAATGACCTAGTTTAATGGAGTAACTGAGATGAAGACAATGATGGGATTTGTACTGAAGTGGTAATCTGACACCATTAATGGTTGTTAAGGGATCCCGCATCCAAATGGTTGTTTTTTTTTTGTTGTTTTTTTTACCAAACATCAGGAAAACACAGTGTGTGTGCAGACAGTTCCACACACAAACCACGTACGTAAGCATAAACAAACATAAAAACCAGAAGGGGCACCAAAACAGAACCCCAACACAAAATCATTCTCCTGACTTCAATGACGACTAAAGTGAAAAAAGCCACAGCACGCTCAGAGACTCCCATTGATTCAACTTGCTGGAGAGAGCTCCCGCTTCATTAGGCCAAGAAATTAAAATGCAGGCGGCCCGCAGTGAAGGTGGGAGGAGGTAGCTTGGTAGTTTGCACTGTAATGTGGGGAGGTGCTGCAACACTGACAGACAACAAGGCTGTCCACGGCGAGAAAATAGGAAGGGGGGGGGGGACAAGTACTTAATGAAGCAAAGGCTCTTTTACGATCCCAGCGATATAATGACAATAACACTCTTCACATTATAACCAGAGTTGAAAGACAGCATGGGTTTGAAATGACTAGTGGGTGGGAAGAGCACATGCAAAGGAGCAGTTTAGTTTGTCTTGCTATAATCATGGGCAAGAGATTGATCATAGCACTGAATATGATATATGATATTGATTTACATACATACATACATCTCTCTACCTCTGTCTCTACACATATAAAGATATTGATATATATGTATATCTATCTATTAGGGGTGGAACGGTACACAAAATCCACGGTTCGGTTTATATCACGGCTTTGGAGTCACGGTTTTCTGTTTGGGTGTTTTCTTTTTTTTACACTCTAAAAATATCATGTATCAGATCTATAGCCTATTCTTAACCGATATTCTTAAGGACATGCCATGCAATCATGCAAAAACTGAAATAATGAGGCTGCTTGATTAGGGATTAAGCACATCATTGTAACAATCCAGAGATTTTGAAACAGTTAGGACAGACATAGCTGCATTACACGTTTACATTTTTATTCTAGTTTCCATTCCATTCTGTCACTGCTTGTGTCAGTGCTTCAGAAAGATGCTCACTTGTGTGGCTTTCATAAAGTTGGCAGGTCTGCAAAACGGAGCTTTTCATCTTCCACTCCGAATTAAAGTAATGAGCAGTCACAGTTAGAAATCTTTCAGTGGCCCTGGAGGTCCATCCATCTGGAGTAAGAGCCACGTAAGCTGTGGCGGACAATTCTTTGATAATTCGTCGTTGTGTCTCTTTATAAAGTTCAGGAATTACTGTGTTGCCGAAGTGACGGCCGTATGGAATATCATACCGCGGCTCGAGCACTTTAATCAAATGCTGAAATCCTGCATCCACCACTACGACATAAGGCTGCACATCTTGCGCTATAAACACCCCCATTGCTTGACTTATGGCTTTTGCCCTGTCTGACTTCTCACCAAGTGCCTGTTTAAATGCTGCGGGGACTCACTCTTCCTTGTGTTGTCGAGCGTCACACTGGGGTGACGTCTCAGCTGTGGTGCAGTGCTTGCATACAGTTACAGTTTTGTCCACCAACTTTTTGCCACTGACATCATAGGTTAGAGTAAATCCGAAATGCTCCCACACAGAAGAACGTGTGTATATATATATATATATATATATATATATATATATATATATATATATATATGTATATATATATTTATATATATATATATATACAACCATTTGTCAGTTGTAGAATAGGTTTAGGAGTACTACAAAGTATTACAGAGTGAATATTGAAATCAAGTTTGAATTAAAAAAACAACCCATGGCAAATCAAAAATGCTATCACCAAAATGCTTCTGAAAAACTGCAATTAGATCTTTTACCCAAATCATTCAGCCTAACTCGGGACTGACTTCAGAGTTATTAGTAATACATGGAGTTTTGTGAGCGCAATCATTTTTGACAAGCTATATTAATCCCGTGCTGACTTGTCATCTAGCTGTGAATATTCCCTACAAAGTTAAACAATTCCTTCGAATGACACCTCTGTTTCCCCACTCCAGCTGTCTACTGTTTGCTCCTTACATCAAACTTGTTGTGAAGCATGTGTTGTAAATATCCAACAGCATATTTGTTTCAGCAGACTGCTAATCAGTCTGTGTTCAAGTCTAGCTGCTTGGCAGCTCATTAAACCAAGCTAGTCACTTTGGTTCACTCCATCTGAATTAACGATGTGCAGTTCAGATCAGTACAAGGATTTATCAAGAATGAATATAATGAATAATAAACGTTAAATTTCATTTCCAGGTGGACACAAGGCCGCAATCTGTCTCGGAAAAAGGACAGTCAAGAGTCACAGCCAGAGATGAAGTGAGACCATATGTCTTTGTGTCAGCTGGACAGGATGGGGACACGGTTACCTGCTGTCAGTGTCACCTCTCTGATCACTGACTGACTTGGATGACTGGGGGAAGCTGTCCTGACACTGCGTGGGCAGCGACAGTAGGCATCTGGCTTGGTCTTTATGAGGACAGTATGAGTGTTTTGCATTTGTGCAAAGTAGCACTTATCAAGAGAATAAATATGCATACACAGAAATATGCAACCAAAAACAGATGTATTTAAAAGAGTTCAGTTTGCTGCCACTGAAACGGACACAACGCACAATAAATGGAAACATGGTGATCAGACAACGTATTAGATTAGATAGGCCTTGCTGTGATATTAAGGACATGTTTTCATGAACAATGATTTGCTTTTGTCTTCAGTTTTGCCACAGAGCCCATGTCATATAATGTGCTGCTGCAAACTTGCTGAGAGAATGGGGCAGATAAGGGTAATCCGACCGATTGTTTACCATACATTAAGTTTATTAACATGAGAATGTCCTAATATAATAACATAATAGCATGTACAATAGTACAAATGTAATAATATAATAGTCTTTTTACATTCTGCTTGTTTGTGAAGAGGGACGGGGAGGGGCTATTCTGCAGATAACTTTATTTATCCTCTTAGGGGAATTCAGTTTCCACAGTTTCACCACTGCACACACAACCATTCACCGAAACACAAATCCAGAATGCATGAGGAAACACTACGTGGCATGTGGAAGACCGTACTAAGCACTATATTAAAAACGCAACATAAATAAGTTCAATAAATAAAGCCCATCGCCCTTAACCACAAGTTAACTTGGCTCTGCATTCAACAATGTAACAGCAGAAGGAACAAATGACTACGAGTGCGGGTCTGTCTTCCTGGGAGGTTACATATAATGTCTTGGCACTAACGAAAAAATTCTCGTGGTTGATAATTTGATTAGAACAGATCAAAAAGACCCATCTATAAACTGTAAAACTCATTAAAAGTTTGAAAGATGTGATAAATCACTCAGCTCAACCACATAAATATTCCAGCGTTAAACTAGAAGTGAGCCACGTATTCACATATCAATCTGCAAGAGAAAGTGCTCTCTGATTATCAAGAGGTCTATACGTTTTTTGCGGGGATTTCTTTACTACAGTTTTCTTGACTGATATAACTCCCACAGACACATTACAACATCGCTCTCCGCAATAATATCCATTTATCCATTTACGGTACGGAACATGAGGAGCATAAAAAGCAAGGTTCAGGGCGCAATAAATGTGATCTGTGTGTCTATGAGGAAAGAGAATGAAGCAGAGAGGTGCTGGGAGCCTCCCGCGGTGTTCTCCATTATGGTGAACTAAAGGCCCTGGAGCTGCTGCAGAGGTAGGAGCAGAGCAATGGCTGAGACTGCAGAATGAATTGCTGTTTGCAGATGAACTACAGACACACGCTAGTTTCTGCTCAGCGGGAATCCCATGCACACCCAAAGGCATTTCGCTACATCTCTGCCTGTATACTTCTTCGCTCTCCACTCCTCTTCTCTGCTTCTCCTTCTGTCTGATCTCCGTCTGTCTCCCCTCGAAGCAGCGATGAAAGGACAATGACATTTATTTTGCCCTCACTTCTCCAATTGTCCTTTATCTCCGTGTCCTCTTTGTCCCTTCCTCACTCTCCTCCTTTGCGAAAGGATGTACTCTTTGTCTTTCCATTCCCCCCTTCTTTTCCATCCCCCTTCTCTCCCTCTATTTCCTCCATCATTGTTGGTGGGCAGGTGCCTCTAGGGAGGACATCTGCTGACTAGCTGCAACATTAACATCGCAAGGGAGCCACTGTAACTGAGCCACACACACACACACACACACACACCCACACACTAACATGCACAGGATGTGAGATCAAGCATAATTATGTCTCTGCAACTGTGTAAGTAATGATGAGCTGATGCGATCACGTTACTGTGAGGTAGATAAGCATATAAACTCTGTGTTTGTGTGTGTGTGTGGTGTTAAGGTAGGTTGTCTTTACAACTGTACAATGTTATCACCATTCCACAAAAGCACAAGTGCTGTGTTTTAGTCCTCGGCTCTGCTCTGCCCACCCTTCCCTCTCCGCCTGTCTCCTTCTCTGACAGTGATGACTGTCTCTCAAACACATATAACAACCCACAAGACAACATGTGTTCACTTTAACCATCAGTGCCTGTACACCCCTCCACCCCTTTCTCACACTCCCTTCCTTCAATCATTTTTTTTTTTTTTGTTGCTGTCGGGCAAACAAAAGAAGACATGTCCATAGGGAGTGTGCGCTTATGCGCATCTCCAAAGCGTGCATCTGAGAGCTCATGCGTGTGTATGGGGGCGGACATGCAGATAAGCCTGTAATATTTCTATTTTGGACTGAAAGAAAAAAATGGAAGCAAGTTCTTTGGTGGCAGAGGAAGGAAGAAAAAAGGAGCTGGGTCTCCTGCCAACTGGTAGGATGCAAGTGGGAAAAAAAAAAAGGAAAATCACACAAGATGGTACTGTACGTAGGCGGTGGAGGTGGTAGAGTAGATAGTATGTGTGTTGATTTCAGTGTAAGACCAAGAACATGTTTGAAGTTGCACATACATTAAATATGTCTCTATGTGTACAATAATCGGACAGGACTGTGTGTGTGTGTGTGTGAATATCTGTCACTTCCATCTTGCACAGCTCTGCAAACACTTCAGTGCTCACTGGATCAGCCACAAAGTCTTTGCAAGCAAAATCTATGTTTTTGCCTTCCTGAAATAGCCAATCATTGAACAGCAAAACTGTGGCTCTGGCTTCAAAATGGAGCCACCGTGTGACAGGGTTTATAAGTCCTATAAGTCCTAATGAACGTGAAAGGAAAAAAACCTGACATAAGGCGTTATTTGGGAAACTAAGTCAAGAAGTAACGACAAAAGCAGCCGTTTCGTGTTTCGTCTGGACATGCACAATATTTGACTCCATCATTCACCTTCTACTGCTCTATCCTCCACATGAGGGTCGCGGGGGGAGCTGTGCCAAGCTCAGTTGACATAGGCGGGTCGTTTTCAAAAGTAGATCTTTTTCTTGACTCATATATATATATATATATATATATATATACATATACATATACATATATATATATGTACAATAATAACAACATGTGAAGTGAAGAACGAGAATAGAACAGAATAATGTTATAATGAGTATAGAACGGACCATGTGCATTAAAGTAGACCAGCTCACTGAAGTGTGATACATAAAAAAGGTATGGTGTAGAAAATACACTTATTAGAATAACTTGTGTGTGTGTGTGCTTTATTTACCTCTTGTGAGCCGGACTTGGCCAAGTAGATGGCACTGTGTTGACAGGTCTTCTCCAAACACACGGGGAGAAGGTGGTCCTGGTAGCCATCACCATCTGCCAGAAACAGACACAGATTTCGACTGAAAAACAACAATGGTGAATTGAACCAGTGGGAAGCCAGATCTTTTGTTTACTAAAACTGTGCTATTCTCATATTTTCACAGTTGACTTTGAGCACAGCACAGTTTCTGACACAAAGAAAATTGCTTCTGTTTTTTTTTTCTCTCTTTTTCTTCCAAGTGTGAGTTGGATCATAGGGACACCTGCTTGTTTGCTATGAGCAAACACACATCCAAGCAGCACTTGTCTCTTTGATGCCTTTAAATAATGTCAGTTGACTTGAAGTGTGATTTTCTCCAGTGATTTCCATCACTATTAATTATCATGATCCCGTCTAGACGTCTAGGCTTCACATCTGATGTAGAAACGGGGACAAAGCCTCCCAAAATCGAAACGGCAGCTCTTTATCGCACAAAGATAGCAGAGCACCGGGTTCAGCTTCACATTATGCACACATACGCAGTGTATGAAGCACGTTTCTTTCTATTACACGGTTAGAGGATGGCCCACTCTACATATAAAAATATCGATTTGGTGATATATTGTCGTCCTTCCTCATGCAATATGATAATTGATATGCCAGGGCAAATATCAATATTTTAATTAACAAATTAAGGTGCTCTAAAGTAAACATTCCCTATCTCCTCTCGGTGGCGCTGCTCAAGTGGACGAGGGAAACTTGGCCGGAAGTAACCTGGCTGAAGAAGAGGGAGTTTACAGCGGGATAATGGCAGAGAACGATAGGATATGAGAGACTTTACGCAATTTCGTTGCAATGTGATATTATTGGTGTCATGGACCCTGTATCGTGTATTGAAATAGTATTTATTTTAAAGCAATTATACACTTATAATGGGTAATACATTCATATCAGTGCTGAAATCAGCCTCTTAAACTATTTATTGTGACAGCAATTCGGATATATGTTGCTTTTTTTTTCTTTTTTCATTTGTATTGTATTGTTGTTGCTGACTGGGAAACAATTTGTCCCTTGGGGATAATAAAGACACCTTGAACCTGAGTGAAGTCTCCGACAGTATGTGAAATCCCTTAAGAATACATACTTTGTTCATAACATGCCCAAATTGTATATACATTCTGATTACATACAGTTTAAATTGTGTATAGTATTACACTTGTTATTATTTATTTATTTTCCATGTAGGTTTTAACTAATAAAGAATGAAAGATAATGCATTAATCAAACCACTGATATGACCAAAGAATGACAAAAAAAATTAACATTTAAATAATTACACACATTGGGTTGATTGTCCACTCTGAAACTGAGGTTCCTTTAACCTGGAACTTTTCCAGAAAAGTTACAGATCGTGCACTTTGAGTGGCAGTTATTCAGTGTGCTTCACAGCTTTAGAGATGTGGCTGTAGTTTATATAAAAAAAAAATACACTCATGCTCAGGGGCACGCATGTAAATCAGACATAAAGAGGTGAAACAGCTTCCAGGAGTCTTGTCACACAAATGGGCAAGTACAACACTCCTAAACAGATGTTTGTGCCATGTGGACGCGAAGACCTGATAGACACTGATGATGAATGACAGACAGCGGAAGGAAGAGGAAGAGGAACTGAACGCAGCTGTCAGGGGAAACTACGCAAGCGGCAGAAAGAGGGAAAAAGTGAGGAAGATAATGAGATACACTGCAGAAGATAATAAATCAACAAACTCTTATATCTACGAGTCTATTTTTAAATCACACACAAATATGATACGCTTGTTTTAAAAAGATAGACGCACTTGTGTCCAGACACTCTTGAAGCCAGTGAATAATGAACACATTTAAAATGACTCCTCCCAAAAGAAATTAAGATTCAAAAGTGAAGAGATTTACTTTTGAAAGTAAACCCCTCCATTTTAATGATGTGCAATACTATTCATTCATTCATTCATTCATTCATTCATTCATTCATTCAAGACTAGTTAGTGAACCCCCCATTCTATTTACATTTCAAATTTGCACACATACAAATAGAAGCTATGGCTGCTGCAAATACCTAACGCAGAATAGTCTGTCCTGGTTAGAAGCAAAGAGTGTTACAATTACATGAGGCAAATGGAAACAAATTAGCTGCATTACTATGCGCATAATGGAAACAACCTGAAACATCAAGTGCACCGTTTAAGAATATTTAGCATTGTAGATGTGTTGATAGTGACAGTGCAGACAAAGACGCGGAGAGAGAGCGACAGAATGAAAATGAGTAATTAGTCTCACAGAGGTCATCGCTCATCATTCAATCTCTGGCGCTCACTGTCAGTTCTCTATAGTAAGTTTCCCTCCTTCTATACCACCTTTCCTCAATTACTTCATTTTTCATCAGTCTATGCATCTGTCTCCCTTTAGCTCATCTTCTCTCTCCCACCTCCTCTCAGTTACTCACTCCTCAAGCGGTTAATGCCGCTTGCTTCTCCGACTTCTGCTCCTTTTAAGTCACACTCCCCCTCCCTCCTTCCCTCCCATCTTCATCTCTTCCTCCTACTGACGATGTACGGTGTGATGAATATTGGCTGAGAGAGCCGCAGAGAATCTGCAGGTAAGTATGAAAAAGAGACGGTGTTGAGGAGAGGGGGGGCCTGTGAAGGACGTGGGCAGAAGACGGAGGGAAAACAGAAAAGAAAATAGCTAAATCCAACATGACGGAGATAGAGAGAGTCAGAATATACAAATGTACAAATACACATTGGCATGCAGCGTATACGGCACAATACCAATAACAATGCAAATTACTACCTGCATGCATACGCACAGACATACATGTTAGGATGTTGCCAGGGCCCCGCGTCTCATTATGAACTCTGTGCTCTCAGAGGACATAGATTTGTGTGTGTGTGTGTGTGTCACTATCACGTGCACAAGCTACATTGAGGTCGAACTATTTGTAGATTTGTTGGTTTGGTTTGGCAAGTCTGATTTCACCTTTGTCACATGGTCCACGAAGTCCAAATGTCCTTGTGTGAGACTGAACTTGATGATCAATAACAATGATCATCACCATTGACATTGACTGTCAAAACTCTCATTGGATTACCTTTGGACTAATGAAAACAACTGACATAAGTAGTGTCTGATGGATAAGATGACATCCAAGTGGAGGTTTAAGTATCATTGAAAAAAAAATTGTGTAAATTCCAACAACATTCTCTGCTCTCAAGTGTTACACACATACACGCGCACACACACACACACACACACCCAACCAAAGCCTTATTCTTAACCTTCACCACAGCCAGTTAACTCTGACAACCTAACCCCAATTTAAACTTAACCAGTTCTTCAGAATTAGGATTGGTCTCCATGAGGACTACTGGTACTGACAAGGTCAGTGTTTATACCAGAAAAGGTCCCAAAGAGACAACAAAAAATAAGTATGTGCATGCACGCACACAAACACCCACACATGCTTTAGTGGGGACCAAAGCATCTTAACGTCACTGTTTTTCAGTGTAAGTACAGAATACTAAACTGCAAATGTCAGGTTTCCTCCTCTTCACACATTATAGATGTGTTTCAGTCAAGACTAAAAACTGTTTCTCTCCTGTTTTCCCTTGAGGTTGTCCAGTGCCACTCCAGTAGTTGACTTCCGCCTATGTGGCACATGCCTGGAGCTGTTTTCTAACATACATAAAGTGCGAGGAGGAGAAACTGCATTTGCTTTACATGCAGTTTAGAATTCCTTTAATAATTAAATGCTAATTAGTCTGTAGATCACTGTGGGTGGAGCCATTTAATTAAGAGTGCTACTCAGGAATAATTACTATGCAGCAGATATTAAACTAAGGAAAAGAGAAAGATGTGAGCTTTATGTGTGATGAAGGACACTTTTGTGTTAAATGCTCTGCAGTTCGCATATTCACATATGCAAATGTTCTCTGAACTCAGAGGCAGTAAGCCCTGGAGATTTGATCACGAGCATTTGGACAGGAATATTTCTCAATGCGAGAAATCTCACAAAATGGTGCATGATTAGGGGGATTTTATTTTTCCCTTTGACCACATTTTTACTTCATTAATGTGGTCTGGAGGGATGTCTTCTACATAAACGTAGACGCATGTTGCTATGTGACACTACTTACAAAGCTCACTCTGATCTTAACTAGTCAGGCAGCAGTCCATGAGCTCTGTGTGTGAGCGTGGCACTGAGGAATATAGTGATGGTGAGTGTGAAACTGGGAAAGGAGAAGAGACTCAAAAAGCCTGTGAAAGGTATACTGTGGTTAGGGAGAGTCTGAGTCAGAAAGAAATGAGGGAGAGGAGGAGGAGGAGAGGCCGAATACAACACAATATAATAAGATGAGTGGAGGAAAGAATGCCTGAGGGTGGAAAGCAAAGAGAAACAGGGTGTCCTGTTAACATGCCGACTTACCAGCACACACATAAACTCACTCACTCACTCACAACGATGTACACACACTGCACAATGACAGGCCTTCCAATTTTAAATATCACTTCCAAACACGTTTCTGTCTCGCTGTATCTATCTTAAAGAGCTGCTGGTCACAGAAACAGCCTCCCTCCACCGTACCTACAGTGAAGCTACCTGACACACTTGGTTGCGGGACTTTGTTGTGCTTTCCCTAATGATGAATTATGCATGGGACCGCTGTCATTTTGAAAAATAAAATTACCTCAGTGATAAGGCAGATGGCCCTGTTTTGTCTGGCATATGCTGTGCATCCGTTAAGAGTTTAGTGCTGGCGTTGAGCAGCAAGCGCACAAACAGAGGCGTGTGGATGTGTTTCTGTATGCGGTCTTGAACATGCAGTATATGTAGACAGTATGTAGTACTGTGTATAAGTTTAGTCAGTGTATGCTGCTTGTGGGAAGTACTTCAGTATGTTATGTTTGGCAGTTTGACAGTTTGAAATTTCAATTTTCATTTGTGAAAATTGCTGAATGTGATGATGATTCAATTCAAATAGAATAGAGCATTTTTCAGGTGACTGGGCGTGGACATTAAACACGATGCAGGTGACACAGCCAAGTATTTTTTTTTACTCAACCAAAGGCTTTTGAATATTTAAGTGAGATAAAAGTGGTCAGACTAAAAGCATTAAGAGAGGTTGACACTAAACATCATATCTGTCTCATGACTGCGATACATCATTGAGCTGAACTGCAGCATGCACCTAAAACTAAATTATAAATAACTAACTAACTAGTAAATAAATAACTGATATAAAAATGTTTTTCAGCTTTTTTATTTTAGTAATAGGTAGTAATAGGTCTGCTACAGTTCACTGAATGAACTTTCCCTGATGATAGCAACTGTGGAGACATTTTGGAGTATTGGTAAGTATCAATTAACTTTCTAAGGTATTAACTGTATCATTCCTCCTATTGTCACAGAGGAGAGAATGTACTGTAGTGGGAGTGTGAACTGACTCTAGAACACAAAGGGATGCAGTGCTGCTCTCTGCTCAACCTCATATCCTCCTTTTCTTAATTCCCTCATTATCCTCCCTGCTATCTTTACCTCCTCCCTTTCCAGATCACCCACCACAGCAGAATACTCATATTTCTCTCCTCTTTTTCTGTCTCAGCTCATGTCATCTGTGAAGTGCGCTGTCCTGCCTCTGTCTTTCATTCCGCCTCCCTGCAGTCATTCATTTCAGGGAAGCCCGAGTCCCGCTCTCTAATTAGCCTGGAGATATGCCGGTCAACATAAAATGGCAACACACAGAGAGAAAAACACAGAATGATAATTATATCAACAGAGTTAGACTAGTGGACAGGCACAGACTGTACCAGTGGGTAGGAGCACAATTCAATTAGGTGGATACAATATAAACAGAGATGTAAAAAAAAGGCAGGGGTGCAAAAACGGCATCTCCTGTGCAGTCCCAATAAACAGTGACTTATTTGTTTGTTTTCAATATAACCATTTGCATTGATGCTGTGTTTTTTTTGTTATTGGATTGCGATCTTGTAATCTGGGGTCTTCCTGTTCCATGTCGCAACCTCAACTGAAACATATGAAACTAAGCTGTGACGTAAGCTGCAGGTGCAACGTCAATCGATCACTTCAAGTACGCACACAAGTGATTAGTTACGCCTATAACTGGAGTTGTTACATTTATCAGACGCACACAAAGATCGCTGTTGGCGTTCAACCCCCCTATGTCACCCCATGAACACAACTGTTGGACAGCTGAGCTTCACTGTGTCTGGCTCCTGACGAGATAAAGCCTCGTGGACACTTGACAAGTTTCTCCGACATTTACTTTCAACCTCTAAATTGACAGATGCATGTCATTGAACAAGCACTCCAGATCAGTGATAGCTTTAAGAATGTAGAGTTATTTTTAACAAAAACATATTATATCTAAATGTAATATTGATATAGATGATACAGATAGATATTTCGGTCTTAAACCAATGTATTAAACAAACAAAAACAATGTTGTCATCCTGAAAGTGGCATGACTGTCAGTTTCATTGTGATCTATCTGGTATTAATGTGGGACATTTACATCAAACCACATATCTCACCCTCATTAAGACTCCAGGGGAAAGCTGAAATTTCTTGAGTTGGTACATTACAGTATTTTACAAATTATGTTTAGCTCATTAAAAAAGTTTAACAATCTACATCCACAAAAGATTTGAAAAAATTATTATCATTTAAAAGGAACCGAGAGATTTAAAAAAAGCGAGGACTAATTCAGGGCTAAACTGTGGAACAAAGTAACTAAATAATCAAAATCCAGAGTAATATTTAAAGAAACGATATTAAATAAGTATGTTCAGGAAATATAAAAAGAATGTAGAGGCTGTATCAGGCTGCAGTTATTGTATTTATTGCGACAAAGGGGCAAATTTAATGAGATAACTATTCTTTCTTCTCCCTTTAACTCATATTATGGAGATTTTGGGTTCTTTTAAATTGTTCTCTCCTTTTGTCAATGAATGAATGAAATAAATAAACTAAGCTCAATTAAAAAGGATCACCATGTATGTCTATTTCATCTTACTGTAATTTCGGTGTGGACCACTGACGATGTTCATTCATCAAGCAATGCTGCAGATGTGGCTAAACTGTAAATGCCGCTATAATTTGTTAACACCTCTCTTACAATAATCAGGTATTTGTAAATATTTCAAAACATGTTGTCTTTTTTGTTGTATGTATACATACATACGTAGGAGGTTTAGTCTAATTAAAATACAAACTGGATAACCGTACAGCACACTGTTCAGGGTCATCGCTGCAGTTGAACTATTTTGAGACAATTAACTTCATATAGTTTGTTTTAAACTCCTTGCTGCTTGCTATCACAAATAGCAGAGTTCACTACTTGTATATGACCATGGAGACTTCACAAGCACTGAAAAAGGAACCACATGATGTCTGTGCTCACTTTTCTAACAGATATAACATTATTGTAAAGGAAGGAACATTTGTGCTTTAGGCCAAAATGCATCTATTGTAGACATGTGGCATTCAAATATTAACAATGACTACAAGTGTTTGTTTCGCAGTTGTACTTCTTTTCAGAGTTAATCTTCTCTGACTCATTCCGAGGCTTCAATTCAACCTCAAATCCAGCACTTCCCTTGTTGGTACAGAACATTTCTCTGTCTCAGCCCGACATGTGGGAATCAGAGATATAGACAAAAACACAGAGAAACGCAACGATGAATGCAAGTCAAACAAAAGTCTGATATTCCTATTATGATGTATTTAGTGATATGAATTATTATTCAACATATTAAATATTAGCAGATAATATATCTTAAAACAAAGAATAAAAACTAGAAAGGCTCTCATGAAAACTCCGGAAGAGAAAGTGAGATTTTTCATGTTCTTCTCAAACATTATGAATAAACTCTAAAGACACCTCAAGCTGTAAAGGAAAGACAGGGAAAACAAGTGTGACAATTGAGTAAGCTGGAGATAGAGAATATATCACAGATCAAGAATAATAAAGATAGATAGTGACAGGCGAGGAGGGCCGGAATAGAGAAGACAAAATCTGACAGAAACCTTGCATCCGGCAACACACTCTCTCTCTCTCTCTCTCTCTCTCTCTCTCTCTCTCTCTCTCAGAATTTGAAGCGTGACCCTCAAAGGCTTCAACTCCCAGCTAAGGAGGGCAACGCCTTGAAGTGACATTTGTGCCGCGAAAGAAGAGATTATAGAAATGAAAAAGTTTTGTCGAGATAAGCTTGAGATTAAAAAAGAAATCACTGCTCACAGAGATGATGAATACACACATACATGTTCTCAAGCAAATTACATAACATGCATGCTCACGCTCACACATGCACACAGACACACACACACACACACACACAGGTCATTGCCCCTCAGGCTAATACATTATAGCCAATTTGGTAAGGGGAAGTTTGTTCACTAAATATTTGATGCACACTCCTAGAAGCAATGAGATTAACATCCAACATCTGACCAATAGGGATGTGACCAAAGCTCTGTGTGCACACATTATGTGTCACATAAAGTTAATTAAAAAAGCGTGAATTTTTAAACAGCTAAGAACAGCATAGTGCTCAATAGTTACTGATTAGGGTCTTAATGTTAGAGGTTAGAAATAACTGACAAAGGGTGAAAGACTGGTGTGAATATGAACTTGGGGACAGATTTAACTTTCACTTTGCCATTCACAGATTAAAGCAACACAATTGGCATCTACATGTTGCTGCAGCAAACATGCCATGATGAAAGCAAATGTTTGTGGACATCTGAGCATTGCTCTTGAACTTGCTGTGCCTGGTTCTGGCAGTTTGAGTGACTCTAAGTTACAATTCTTTCACAGTATTCTTCCCTGCTCACTTGAACTGCATACTGTAAAAAAAAAAAAAAGATTCTGGTTCTGTGTTCTCTGATGATTTAATATTTAATATTATTATTAAAATGTACTCCTCTGTTAAATATTAAGATTTTAGACATTTCCCTGGTAATTGTTGGAGATTAACCACACTTTGTTTGCATTGTCTCACTGTAGTTTGTTCATTGTAGTTCAGGGCTGTTTGACACTCATTTATTCACATTTAAAATTGGAGGTCTTCTACCTCAGGCACCTGACCAGCTACATTATGTCACCTGAGGGAACAGCACATTGCCTCTTTTTGGCAGAAACTGAGAGAGACACGACTATCACTCGTTTTTCATCTTCCACCCTACTGTTGTATGTCATTATGTTATGAGAAGTATTTAAAACACGAACATAGCTGATTTTGCTCAGACAAAGAGACCAGCGGTAACTTTATGGGGTGCAGGCTGCAGTCTGGAGATTAGAGTGCCAGCAGGGATTTGCTGAGGATTAATGTAAACCTGAGCTAAACAATGAATACTATTGGCCAAGATTGTTTAAGGGGATAAAATGTTCACAAAAATCTGGCTGTATGTGGGATTGAGAGTGTGTATCAGTGTGAGCCAGCAACGGTGAGTGAATGTGTATGATTGTCACGGTAAAGGCGCAAGCATGTGTGTGAGTGAGAAAGTGTGTGTTACAAAGCTGAAAAGACCAGACAGTCATATTTGCATAACTTCAAATGCAAAGTAGGCTTAAGGACTGAATCTGCCACAGAAATCTACACATACAGTATGTACTGTAGCTCAAATATGATCAGCTGATCACGCTACAGTAACTCACTGCATTAAGAGAAGTAGAACGGGGAAGAAAGGTGATTTAAGTGACTTTGAACACATTTGTTGGTTCCAGGCGGGCTGGTCTGAGTATTTCAGAGACTGCTGATCTACAGGGATTGTTATACACTATTGGTGCTATTGATTTTTTTACATTATGACTGACCACATCTATAGAAAATTTAAATCTGTGTTCCACTGTACACTGTTCACAACCACACACAAACAAACCAGGATTTTCAGAAACGACAAAAAGTCATCCTCACCAAAGTCGACAAAGGAGGATTGTCCAACAGTGCTGACCGGCGGATGTGCTGGCATGACTTCAACTCTGGTGAAATTCCCGTCCTGTGAGAAAAACAATTATGCAAACAGAAGCCAGAGACAAGAAAAGAGAGGGATTAGCCAGTTTCATTAGAGCTCATACATATTATAACTACTAGACTGTTCATGAGTCATGAATAAATCACCTTCAATTCAATATAGTGTGTCATGTATCTGATCCACTGGCTGTGATGTGATACATAAACATCAGCAACAAAGGTGGGAAAAAAAAATAAACACAAAGACTCAGCGCTATTACTCTACAGGACCATGGATCAGTTGCCTTCAATGGACGATGGCAACTTAGCTAAAAAGAATGGCTTTTGTGTAAGTCATCATACAATTATGTCCAAACAGTATTGAAAAACACATTCAAAAACAAATCTCACAATTAAGTGAGAGCCAGCAAATGTTTACACATTCTTGAAACATTCAGTGATTCAATGAATTGTTAATACAACAAATTGCTTTGTTTGTCTGACCAACAGTTCAAACCGAAGACATACAATCTATTTTATTCTTAGACGAGAACCATCACCAAATATCCTCACATGCTGGAAACCTCTATTGTTTATGCTTGGAAACCGGCTTCAATATGTGTTGCGAATCTTCCAAACTTCTCAGGTTGTACTGAAGACAGCTGCCTTTTCGGAGGAAAATGGTACTGTGGCATATCCTGACAAGGTATGTGATCACAGGTTTAACAGCTTGTGCGTGAGTTTGCATAGAAAACAAAGGCTGAAAGTGTTCTGACGCACATCGAATGCCACTGGCATGTGGTGCCCTTTAAAGAGGAGAAGGGAGAGAGAAGAGGACATAAGCATATTGCTGGGAAATGGAGGTCATGTATGATAGCAGTGTGTGTAGATGTGAATCTGGGCAGAGCAGAGACGAAGTAACAGGGAGACGGAGAGAGGCAGAGATGTACAAAGATTAATTCAGGGACCGTTCCATATATTGTGCGTGTGCATATATATGTAAATAAAATGTATTAACTGCTCAACATTTACATAATATAAACAGCATGCACACATTAGTATTATTATTATCATCATATAACCATAAATGAGAAAAATAACATTCAAATTGACATATTATAATTCTGCTTATCAACCGTTCACTTGAGTAACGTTGATCTTCTACTATCAAATGGCACTTTTCCACTATATACTGTATATCCGGCACAGCACAACACAGCTCGACTCCACTTGGTTTGGTATTGTTTTCCATTACTATAGTACCTCTTCAACGGGGGCGGAGTCATCACAGCACGAGTTGAGCCGTGCTGGAACTGGAACTGTCTAGTGGGAAAGTGCCATAAAGGCATGGGCATGTTTCTGGTTGAACAAAGGATTTTCTAAAGTGAACATGTGACTAACATCCTAAGACACAACACTCTATATATTTAAACTCTACAAATTCTCTTTTTTTTCTAACAGCAGTCCAATTTTGTGTCATCACACTTGGACAAACATTAAGCACCAGGGAGGTAGATAGAAGTGTTTTTGAGAGGAAAATACAGAAATGCCAGATTGATATTGATATTTAGCCTTCTGTTTGTGTCACAGTTCTAAATGACACACTGTCATTGCAAGCGCCCGCTTGATCATCTCCATGACAGGCAAGAGATTAATGAATACTGCTGCCAATGTGAAGGACCAGTAGATTTATTACGGTGTAACCTGATGTTCTCCTTAAGTCAGTTAGTCCATCCATATTTTGACATTTGGATGCATTATTACTTGACTGGAACAATGCATCTTGAATATTGATGGATGTTCTAATAATTTGGAGAAATGCAGGCTTTTTTCAAGGATTTTTCTCTGGGATAAGCGAGACCGTGAGCGAACAGACCAACAAAACGGTATACAACCTTTTTCAACATGTGTGTGCTTCAGTATGGAAAGAAAACACACAAACAATTTTATAAATGAACAGCAGGTGAAGTACTCTAAGTTTAAAGCTTCAGTGGTGATGGTAAAACTGACCCCTGCATTACATTTACAGATACAGTAAAATAGCATTTTTATTCTGACTGTAATAGGGATTGATTAGGTTTAGATTTCAATCTGTGTGCTAAGCACAAATAAGGCTGACTGTGACTGAAACCGATGCCAGAGAGATGATACAAACCCATAAAATGGTTTTGTATGATTTTGAAAAGTGCTACACCTGTACAAAACTGCAATAAAAGAATCTTCTATCCCAAGAATTGGTCACATAATGTCACATAAATATCTACTGCTGGAAGTTGCTGCTGTGCCGGGCATTGTGCACGTAAGGGCTATCATTATATTATAAGGCTTTTACTTCATCAGCTTAAAATTGGCAACGGGAGAAGTTCAAACTTGAATCTTAAAAACTTGTTTGAGCTCAAAATATACAGCCTAAAAGCACATCAGAGTAATTATCGCGTCATTCAGCAGATAAAGTGGCACTCACAGCTTCATTCACTCTGCCACCTTGGCCCAAAATAAGAGGATACTGTTAAGTTGTTTACTTGTGAAAATGGAGGACATAATCTAAACAATACAACACCAAATCATCTGAAAAGCGGCCTGAGGAAGTATTTCTGGTTCTCCTCCATGGAACAGTAACCAACAAATCTGCAGACCCAGCTGTTAGCTTAGCAGTTGGCTTTATTCAGCGGGGATGAACCATAGATGAGCAGCCCAACCTCATGTGAGAGTGAGTATGTGTGCATGCAGGGGAGGGGGTTACACAAATGTCTTTGACAGCCCTACTACAGTATACAGTGTGGATTCAGTCGATGTCGATTAGACCAAACTTAATGAAACAAACGTGCACACACAAAAAGAAGGTGCTTCAAAAGGTTCTCGGCCTCACACTTGGTGCACCAGTGCTCAAGATTTGCTATCTTTAGAAGGTCACATGTTAAAAGTTTCAGATACTCCTGAATAACATGGATGACTTCATCGTTTCTCTCTAAATTGTGACCACACAAGTAGGATTTCAGGTAGACAGGTAGAGGTCAGCCAGTGCCAGGTCAGGTGAGTAAGGTGCATGTGGGCAACTGATCATAGATGCATTAGGCTGTCTCTCCCACTGCCGCCTGTGCTGTGTGATCGTTGTCCTGGAGCGAAAGCACACCAGCTCTTTTGATTTATTCTTCAGTTATTGTAATTCTAAAGCATATAATAGTGTGATCCATTTACAAGAAACCAGCTATGAGCACTCCCTCATGTGTTGGACATTATAATCCAGGACCACTTGATCCATGGTTGGTGATTTTGGGTGTCCCTACAATGGGTCATATTTAACTGGTTGAAATCAGTAACCAGTTGAATATCGGACAGAGAATGTTTACCATTTATTTGTAGATTTCCTTGGGAGTAAAAGCCTTTTTAAGCAGATAGATGATCAAAGCTACTATTGGCCAAGATTGTTTAAGGGGATAAAATGTTCAAAATAATCTGGCTGTATGTGGGATTGTGTGTATCAGTGTGAGCCAGCAACGGTGAGTGAATGTGTAAGATTGTCAGGGTAAAGGCGAGAGCATGTGTGTGAGTGAGAAAGTTTGTGTTACAAAGATTGAGGATTGAGGCAGAGAACTTTTGGAAGACACAAAGAGATGTATAAACACACACATCAACATGCACAGAAGCCCCTACACATGTGGCAATGGTGTCTTAATTCTATGAGTTGAGGATGAGACCTTAGCGTGATTAATGGGTGCTGGTTGCTTGATTGCAGAATGACATGATTAAAGCCGTGTGTGTGTGTGTGTACGCGCATGTGCATGCCTGTGTGTGCCAGATAGTGGCAGTTTAAAAACAGCTGACTGATGTGTGAAGATGAAAGGATTACATGTCATGTTATTATCCTTCCCTTCTGTTCATATCACGCCCAATGCGTATCACAGGCGCACTCGCACAACAAGCACAGCTGCCGTATGACAAATGCACATTTGTAGAGGTGTAAGACATTTTAGAGCAAGAGAATGAATCTAGTCTGTAGCAAAGTGATGTGATTCAACATGGCTCCGACAACAAAATTAACCAATATGATGCAGATTTCATGAAAACACTGATGGGAAAATTGTGTCTATGTCATGTTATGTACAGTGAAGGCTTGGAATGGTCGGATTAAGTGCCCATGTGCCTGAAACTGTAGCCATGCAGTGTATCAATCTTTAATATGAGGCCAGGATAAAGTTACTTTCACTTGGGCTGCAACTAACAATTATCTTCAGAATCAAAAAAGTCTTTGAAATATTTTCTGGATGAATTGGTTAGTTGTTTGGTCCAGAAAAGTCTGATCTGTGTCGAGCACGAAATTATGCACTGTTTGAATGACTTCTGTTGTATGGAGCAAAGAAAACAACAAACTATTCACTTAATTAAGAATGCATATTCATTAAAAAGCTGAAAAGTCCAATAACTTGTTTTGAATATTATAAAATAAAGTAAATTAAATAATTATAAATTAATCATTAATCATTAATCATCAATTAAACATGCAGGTCTAAAAGAGACGATAAACTAAGATGCTTGAACTCACTAAATCCTGTCAAAGCTAAATATATGATGTTCAAGAAAGCACTCATTTTCTGCACTAAATACAAAATCACAAAAGTATGTTTGCAGACCATGAATTAATGAATACACGCATGTCATTCATTCATTAATTCATTCCCGCTTAACCATTTCAGAGTCAGCTCCTGCCCATCATCACATGACTAACCACACTAACATTCAATTAATAAAGCCTTATTCACACGACACTATATTCGGCATAATGACCCAGTCCCTGGTGACTTGTACAACTTACAACTAGTTGCTACTAAGCGGCATATGATTGGCAGGATGTCAGTGTAAATTATTCAAAGGTGTGGCCCGAGGAGACCTGTTGACACCTCCTCAAGCTGTTGCAGAGACCCCCAATCTCATTTACAGCACACTGGATGCAGCCTACCCAGCCAGGACAGGGTGACAACAACTGAAACAGGCATACAACAATGGTCCACCAGAGAGGAGGAGGAGGAAAAGCAGAAGCAGCAGAAGAAAAAGAAGAAGAAGAATAACAGAGATGACGGCCAGCACTGCTACAATAAAAGCTCAGCAGTCCAAGAAATCTAAATTTGGTTTCATACATCATTCCCCATGTCACTTCTGACACATTATTTTGTGATGAGGCATACTACTAGGGGTTCCTTCTGGTAATGTGTAACGAGTGAGACCCTCCATCATCTGTCAGTTGTGTAGCGTGAACTCAAAGTGACCGCTAAGACTCCCAATTACAGGACAGCACTTTGTGTCTCGTGGGACGCACAGCATTCCTGTTACTTAGAAAGTTGAGCATGAGCGTCGGCAGGTAACCTAATCTAGCATGCATGTCTTTGGGTTGCGTGAACATGCCGATGCACTATGAGGAAACCCACGCACACACATAGAGAACATTCAAAAGCTAATCAGAAAGACCTGATTTGACCTCTTGCTGTGGTGTTTACATGATAAAGCAACAAAAAGAAAACATAAACTACTATTAGAATAAATCATAGCCAAAGGGGAACATTTGAAATGAAGTATTTAATGTGAATCGTCACTTTCTGGTGGCAACAAGAATAAAATTGGAATGCACAAATAAGCCATTTTAAAATACACAGTGCATTACGACAGCGAGAGCATTCAAATCTCTTTGTGTTTCTTTTTCTTTTTTTTAAGTCAGTGTGTATTTACTGTGCCGCTCTGTTCGTCATGGTTTAATTTTTGACTGGCTACATTGTGTCGTGCTGCTATGTCACCCTGTGCCTCTTGGTGATAACACAGCTTATGTTCCTGCAAGGAAATTGACCTCAAGGATCTGAAAATTTAATCCTCCCTCAATCGACAAATTCTGCCGCCTGTCAGCGTGAGAGACTGGTAAAAACTAAGTGGGTTGATCTAAAAGTATGTGAGATTAAGACAGAGACAAACTAAAACACCGCCGTGTATGTAGCCCGCTGCACTATCTCCAGGAGTGTGACCAGAGGTATGGATGAGGAAGGGAGTGAAGGTGAAGAAAAATCACTTACTAATGGACAAAATTATTATATCAGCTGTTGAAGAATTGACCTTTAAAACCACTCTCTGGTTTGTTGCCCCCCCCAACACCCCCCCACCCTCTCCTTCTCCCTCTGTGGCTGCCTTCTCCTGTGTAATCACAGGAAAACAGATGAACAGGGAGGGATGGAAAGAGACTTGGGAGATAGAAAACAGAGAAAAGTAATTAAAACAGAGTGCTAGAGAAGGAGTGTGCTGGCCTGTGACCGATAGATGCAGCTGCAATGAACCGCAGTGGGATTAACAGGGGTCTAATGCTCTGACGATGCAGGGCAACGCCTCGGTCTCATGTGTTTGTGGATTAATGCATGAGTGCATATGTGGCCTTTCATGACCATGTTTGTCACATGGATGGCGAAAACAGAGAAGTCTAGAAAATGCAGGAAGATGAAAAGAAAGCAAGGAGGGTTTTTTTATGGACTAGAGGAGAGAATGAGATGAGGTGTTAGAGATAAACTCCAGAGGAACAGATTTTCAACTGACAAGGTTAGAACTCATTCTGTCTGTAACTCTTCTCTCTCTCTGTGTGTGTGTGTGTGTGTGTGTGTGTGTGTGTGTGTGTGTGTGTGTGTGTACACTTTGTCTAGCTCATAGGATTTGCTCAATGCTATTAGTCATTTTGCAGCTGGACCAGTGTTCACAAGACATACGGACTGAGATACGGTCCTTTTTTTTTAGAACTAATAAAACATACTAAATTATTATAAGGGGCAGCCTGTGACCAAGTGGAGAGGGAACTTGGCTTGTAACTGGAAGGTCGCCGGTTCAAGTCCCCACCAGGTCGAAAGGGGTGGGGTACCCCTGAGCAAGGTACCCAACCCCCATTGCTCCCTGTGGCAGCCCACTGCTCCTAATTCTAGGATGGGTCAAAATGCAGAGAATAATTTCCCTAAGGGGATTCATAATGTATCTAAAAAAAGAAAATTAAATAAATGAATGACACAAAGCAAACACACACCGTGAAACCGTCGAAATTGTGAATTGTGAAATTTTCGGTCATACCGCCGTCTCAGATTTGCATAAATGTTTGACATCAAATGACTTCCCGTTTTCTACCGAGACAAAGCCAGCCTAATTGTCATTTACATGCCAAATCCACATTTTCTGTTTTGCTTCACGTCACATAAACAAAGAACTACACTTGAAACGACAAGCCCCTACAGAGTGCCACGGCTGCCAAATCCATTTTTAATCATAAATGCAAGTTGAGATGTGTCTAGTTTGGCTCTAGGTAGAGATGTGCATCGAATTATTGTCATCAGATAAACACGTCACTTTTTCCTGTTTCAAACAAGATCAGTGAATTATGATAAAAATAGCAAAACACTCTATCCTGTTCCAAAAAACTATCAAACCGGGAGGAACGATCAGTCAGCAGTCAGTGGCACTGAACTGCATGCTAATGTCAGTAATAATAATACTGGACTACAGATGCAGTGATGTCATGACCTTGCATCTGGATGTGCTTTGAGATCCTTTCACGATTAACTCAGGGGAACTGAACGGACATTTCAATCTAAAGATAAGTGTGTCATCCTCTGGGGCATGTCAACCAAACTCATTGGATAGCCATGTTGTCAAGACAATAAATACTTTGTTAAATGAATTTGTTAAATAAACATCTAAAAGGGGGTTAAGAGGAAATGTCATCTGAAAATCTGGGATTTATAATAATTGCAAATTGACCCAAATAATAGGCCAAAACCAATTAATCATCTGTTGACCTCTACTATTGTTTTAATTGGATCGACTGGACTTAAGTGACTGACTAACTGACATTTCAAGCCCTGAAGGCATGCTGCTGTCATGTCATGTTTGGAAAACGTGTCTAACTAACTAATAAACTGGAATGATAAAAATAATCCTGTGGAAATTCTTGTTTCATCGGATCAACATTCCTGCCACCCATCACACATCCCATTGGTTTTTGGACATGGCAGTTTATTTGCTCTGTTTTGCTCTTGCTTGGTCTCTCTCTCCCCACATTCCGTCTCTGCCAAATCCTTCAATCTGCCCGTTTCTCTCTTCTTCCTCACCCCCCCCCAGTTCCCTCGCTCTGTGATAAGACAGACTACTGTTCGATTGGTGCCTCAACCTGCTGAATTTCAAACAGGCCCCTTCGACAAAAACCCTGAGCCACAGTCTTCCCGTGTCTGCTCTCCCCAGAATATTAACTAGTCCTGCAGCAGTGCCAACAGCCCTGCACACTCCAGCCCACCAAAGCTTTGCAGACCAGTTTGGTATATAAAGAACATGAATACATTGATGGTGGGGGGGATATAACTCTCTGATCGCTAGGTGAACAACTCCTGCTTTAAACTTACAAAAGCAAACCATTTTTGTAAAAAAGTAAAGTAAAAGTAATGTTATGAAATATTTGCTGGGTTCAAAATATCAGTATAATTTTGACTGTTGGTCAGACACAGAAAGCTATTTTAACCCTCACTGGTGTTATTACTCCAGTGCTTAAACCTTTGTGTTGTGTTTGTCTGAATGAACGTATGAGTTTGAGAGTTTGAGGATTGCAAATAAAGTATATGAGCATTAGCTTTCAAGAAAACAACCAATAACACAATTTACATAAAAAAAAACCATTGTTTTGCCACACCTTTATCCAGCTTCCTTCTTCCAAGTACAAAGGAGTAAAGTTCATTCATGGCTGCGCTGACTAAATACCAAACTAAACAAACAATAAACAAAAAAGAAAGAGGAGGATTCTTACCCTGCTGAGCCAGGTTTCAAATGCTGGGCCTTCAGTTGTCAGGAATAAATCTGGAATAGAGATGACAAGGAGACAAAAAAAGGGGGGTTGCAAATCATTAACTGATATGTTTATTTATCTGGCAGGGGATATTGAGTTCAAATAAATATAAAATAAAATAAATATACTGTACATTAACATGCACGCTGTGAACAATCAATAAAAACTAACTGCACAGATTGCTAATGTTACCTTATATTAAATAATAACACAAACACATTAATTTTAACGAAAACTTTCATCAACTTTGTATAAAAAATTTGAAAACTATTATAGCTCATAGAAAAAATAACAGTGGGAACTTCAAATATTTCTAAACTTCAGTGGTGGTAAAAAAAGATAAGACTTTACTCTGGAACTGAGTGATTGATCGATACTGAGGATGGGTGGAATTCCAAAAGCAACATAGATTAACTGACTTCTTACTGCAATATAAGAAAAATAGAGAGGATAGTTGGGGGATATCCCACAGAGAGCAAAAGGATTTCACTTTACTTTCTGTAAGATTCAGCCCCTGGTAATGGCGGCAGCTCTCTCTACTGGAATCTGATAACCTGTGCTGGTACTCCAACTCCTTGCTCATGAAGCCTTGGCTACAGGCTGCATATCTAATATGGTTTCTATGTGCCTCTCTGAGAGGATGTTTACTTTCACCGCTGCATTCTCTGGACTGCGGCTCTGCCCTAGTAATTGGACATGAAATAGGTATTGACATTGATCTACCTTTGGGCCCTGCTGTACACTACTTGATGCTGTGTTTTGCATGGGAAAATACAAATGAGAGAGGCACAGGTGGATAATCGAGGCAAGAAGGGCCAGGAAAGGAAGAAGGAAGGTTGTATATAAAGGCAGATGTGACATCTCAACCTTGACTCTCTTACTTTATTTCCAAACCATTCATCCTGAGCTGTCCCTCAAATATGTTAATTTCTAATCCTGTACATCCTGGGCACTCCCAACAAAATTCTCTCTTCAGCAATCTTCAGCTCCGCCCCCTGTCTCTTAGACAGTGCAACTGTCTCCAAGCCATACATCATAGCTGGTCTCACATCTTGTAGACCTTCTCTTTCACTTTTGCCGCTACCCTCCAGTCAAACGTCACCCCTGACACTCGTCTCCACCCACTCCACCCTGCCTGCACCCTCTTCTTCACCTCTATGCGTGAAAAGGTAATACATAAACAGGATTAAATGTACAGTTCGAATCAAACCCTGGATTCACTGAGCATATCAATTGAAACCAGGCCTTGTGGTCATATGCATGTGCTATAAAATACTATACTAGGATGCCACTGCAGTCATCGACAGAATCAGGTCTCTACAAGGACTCTATTTTCCAACATAATTCTGCAAGCTACCGATCATTTTAATATCTAGGTTTTAGTTATTATTAGGCATTTTATGTTTCGCACAACCTATGCAAATTCTCTGCATTTGTACTTTACACAATGGTGTGTCCTCCTGTTGAACAGGATGTAACTATAATCAACCTGCCCTCCTGCTCAGTATGTTTTCCATCAATGTATTTTGTGTTTCATCCAATTGGAAAGTGAACTGTAAAATGCAAAGTGTGTAAATTATTGGTGCATGTAAAGGGCTACTGAGATACTATTGTGTATTAATTATTCAGTTTGAAAACATCTTATTTAATTTACAGGAGAAAATGATGGTGATTTTAAACACAAAAGTTAAGCCAATTTTAAGACACTTAATAGTTCATGGGAAACTTGCAAACTTAGCGCAGCCATGTTGCCCACACACACAGATGTTTTACAAATGCAGAGAGCAAATGCACGCACACACACACACACGCACAGGCACACACCGGGTGGTGTGTTAATGAGGTTGTATAATTGGCCAATCAGGCTTCATAGACAGAGTCCAACCGTGATTGGCTGATTAAGTGTGATGGCGGAGCGTTAGTGAGAGAGACATGGGGTACAGCAAAGACATGCTTAGAGAGATTTCCATCTTGTAAACACTTAGCATTTTCACTGTGGGGGCACTTCTTCTCTTCACTCCTCTCTTAGTTTCATCAATCTTTTTTTCTCTTTTTTTTTTTCTTACACAAGTTCACAACTGCCAAACTCTTTTACTTTCTAATTTCTCTTTAGCCTGCATCTAGGCCAGTTTGGCGAGTCTGTCACTTCTACAAGGCAGCACACTGAGGGTGTAAATTGATGATATCGAAGTGGAAATAGCCCCTGAGCAGCACATTAAACTTCAACCTGGTTTCTCCTTGGACCCTGTACAAAACATGAACCTGCTCTCCAACACAGAATGCATTCTAACAGTGTGTTAAAACCCAATTCTGCACAATAAACTAAGCAATACGGTCATTTTAATGTGATACTTCTGTCATGAGACTCTTCAGTCCATTGTTCTCCACCCTTCTCCCCTCTCTTCCTCAGGGTCTCTGCCAGAAAGTATATTGTGCACAGTCTCATAAAATGTTAGCTAGCAATATAAACCTAACTGCTCCCACTATGATTTACTTTAACATGGTTTTATTTTTTCAGGGACCTTTACTGGACCACCATGGGCCTCTTTTAAGTTAAAAGTGATATTATAACAAGGGACAGCACAGAAAAACAAAAACAGAAAGTCCTTTGTGTGTTCATTTATATTGTCATTCTTCACAGTAGGTTATCTTATTATCAGTGTTAATTATGTGCACTTATATAATATGTATATAAAATAATGTGGGTGGCAAGTTGGTACAAAGGCTACATGAAAAAGGTGCCTGATCAAATCAAAAACATTTGACCAGGACCTTTCTTTGGGGAGTTTGCACGTTTTCCCCATGATCTTGAGCTTTTACTGAAGTGGCTGTTTTTCTCTGTGACCCTAGCTGGTAGCCATCATTTTTAGTGAGAGTGAGCATCCATGCTCCAGGCTGTTTCTTGGTAACAGCAGTGTCCTTGGCAGAACCTTTCCTCTTGCCTCATGCAACCACACCTCGAAAAATCCCATCCTTTTAAAAAGGTATAAAAGAGGTATTTCATTAACAACTAAATTAAAGAATCCACATAAAATGACTCAAACCTTTCTCATGTGTCTACAAAGAAAGCGTTTGGGAATAGCCACTGCAGGATAGCTTTACAGCCTGTTACAAAGATAACTTCAAGTCTGTTTACAAGTCTTACAGAGTGCTATAGTGCTTATCTGAAAAAGTGTATAAACCCATTGTGGGCCCCAGAGGGAGCTGTATCAAATCTGATACACTCTCTCCAGTGATGCAGGGTCAGTAGGGTTGAAAATAATAAAAGAAAATGGATGTGGAATTAGACGCAGAGGTTATCAGACCTCTGTGGCCCGCTTGTCATCTCTGCTTGAGGTTACATTAACTGCTACTAGCATTCCACTGGCACGTAGGTGCCAGATTTTTAGAGGGAGGAAAATGCTATAAAATTCTCTGTGTCTGCTGCATCTGTTTTTTAATCATTTTTGAATATCTTTATTTATTTATTTATTTATTTATTTATTTATTTATTTATTTAATGCATTGTTGCTGGGGCATCCTTTCAAGACAGGGGCAGAGGGCAAGGTCTTGCTGCCCTAGTTCACATCTGACTGTGTGACAAGGAATCACTGAAGTGCCTTCACAGACTTTCAAGTGCTTGAAGAAAACAAACAAACAAAAAACTTCACTTTTGGTTCAGCTATCATGGTCTGAGACCACAGCGTATTGAAAATGTCCTCGACCTGGCAATCCAACCAATATCCTCCAGTCGCATAATTGATTTTTAAACTCCATCACCGTGCAAACTCACAAATCCCTGCTGAAAGAGAAGGCTAAATGTGACTACACTTTTCCATTCCCTAGCAAAGCAACGGCATGTTAGACAATGGCAGGCCAAAAGGAGATTGTACGGTCACACGGCCACATCAAGCAGGCATTGTGGTTTGGGTATCACCAGTGATCCTGTGAGACCTGTGTGATTACCGTCAAACATGGCCATCAAAGCTAAACTCGTAAAGTTGAGCACATTAGAAAAAGACAAGCAGGGACAGAGGTGTGATGTTGTGAACTGATGGTCTGACTCTGAGGTTTTAGGTGTGATTATTTTTACCAAAATATTCCTTTGATACTATTTGATATGAATGGTTTAAAAACTGGATTCACACTGCTGTCTCATTAAAAATATGATTATTATAGCCTTATATAATTGTCCTATACATATACAGTATCTATATATCTATTTATGTCGGTGGATTTTCAGTTTGGTAAAAAAGTAAAAGTGCCTATTTTCACATGAAGGACATAGGTACCTGTTGCATTGCTGCCTTTGTTAGTTATTACATTTTTAATGAATTTTATATGAGTCTGATAATATCACTTCAAATTAATGATGGTAGTAGCCACTGTGTCAATGTGGGGAGAGGGTCTCAAGGTATTAAAATTTGGATACCATCCAAACCTAAAATCTACAACATTGAGAATACTGAACAGAAGCTTGACTTAAAAAAATAATATCCCAAAAAAAGATAGAAGTTAGATATTTTCCCCACTGTTCAGCATTTATTTGTTATGATGCTAATTCATTTGTCACCTTTAGGGCATCTACAGCATCTACTCCACAGACAATCTGAACTTGAAATGAATAAATAACACAACCAATCTCACCTTCTGTGATTACACATGCACATTAAAAGCATAAACCAAAATAACTGTCATACTCCGCCACTTGATGCATACATAATTGAGGTATATAAATGTGTGTTTGTGTGTGTGTGTGAGAAGGTGAGGTTGCATAACAACAACAACGGGGAGTTGGAGCTCTAAGTGGAATGTAACGTCGCCAGATAATTAAGGACATGTTGACTGTGAAGGCCGGAGCAGCAGTTATACACGTCATTGACAGACACGTTGTAAAGGGAGACCGTAAGGAAGAAGGCAACTGCCAACAGATGCTAAGGCCATCCAGTTTTCAAGGTGCATCTGAATATATAACACAGGCTTATAAAACAAATCACTCCAAAGCTAAAGCGTGCTAATCCTTTAATTGCAAGAGAGGCAATCTATAATCACTTGATTATTTCTTTCGCGTTCCTCCACTCTGACACGCTCTCTCAGATTTTTCTGTTGTGTTAAATTGCCTCTTTCCCCAACAATAGCACTTCAAAGAGTAAAAAGTCACACCCACACAAACAAGTACATAATGAGCTGTGTGCATGAACACACAAAAAGCCCACCCCCACAGTGTACGGTTGATTTCAGCACATTACTCAAATATCCGCGAGTGCATCCGCATGTGCATTTCTTTGTCATCAGGTTGTGATTGAGCCAATCGTCTTTAATCAGCCAGTCCTTTCACACTAAAACAATAATTTCAACTGTGACTGTTGCTAATAATGTGGCACTAAGTGCAACAGACGCCACAGCTCAAGTACACTACAACAAATGCCACACGGTAAAGTGCAGGAGCAACAGGAAGTAGTCTTTGTCTCTGTACTATACTGTGAGTATTATATGAACTAGGAAGGTTGTATCTTTCAAAGTAAAACATACTGCATGCTTTGATGCCTCAACTCACAAACATCATCTAATATCACCTACTTTTAAGTACTTTTACTAATTTTTTATTTTCGCTCTCTTTTCTTGTTACTTTGAACCCACACATTGCCATTTGAACACTTGTTTTTAACACCAGCAAAGGATAAAATACGCAAGACATTAAGATTTAAGGTATTTCCCCACACACCCCATTGGAGATAACTTATAACGATTTAGGAGAGCATACAGGAAGACATACCTTTTTCAAGGCATAAAGCTGAAATTAAACTTGCTGTCCAGCAGAGTCAACTGTCACCTCAACACTCCAGACAGTTATGTACTATGTTTATTAAGGAGAAAAATATAATTGCAAAGGTAGAATTACTTTTGCAATTGTCTCAGATCATTAAATTGGAATAAACACTGGATTTGGCTTTTAGATATCAGGTGCCAATTCTTAATTAAAAAAGTGAAGTAAAGGGAGTTAATCCAAACATAATTCTAAGGTTTAGTCTACTGAAGAGAAGAGGAGTGGAGAAGAGAAGAGAAGAGAAGAGACGAGAAGAGAAGAGAAGAGAAGAGAAGAGAAGGGAAGAGCAGTCCTTGAGTTATTCATAGCCTCTCCATCAGATTTGTTAAGGGGATTGGAAGCAATTTAAAGGCCTCCGCTGACTGTTTGACTGGAGCAGCATTATGTCTCACTATTCCATTATGTTGAGCCACGGTGTAGGGATAAAGACCAGGCTTCATATTAGCCTCTGTATAAACAGATAGGGTGATGCTAGACGGGTGCTAAGCCTCAGTGGAGTAGAAGAACTCTGACACTGAGGAGAATAGACAGCAGAAAGCTAGAGCCCAAACAATTTTCTTACTTTGTCTCACTGTCACCTTTGCTCATATCTCTTGTCTTGTCTTTGTATACACCTGCCACCGTATCTGTCCAAGTCTGACTCACAGGATAGTGGCATCATTTCCATGGAACAAGCCATAATTTGCACATTTTGATATACTCTAAATGACTATTCGCTGCATGGAACGCCTTTTTTTCTCTGGCTTGAAGTGGTGGACCCAAACACCCATTCTAGGTAAGGAAATGTTCAAGAAAACCAGCTGGATTTGCTTCAAAACCTCCCCAGTTTTCTTGCAACATGACCGGCCCAATGTGCTAATGATCAAGGATCAAAAGCTGTGGCACCCAAACTTCATGCTCTTTCACGGGAGATGCTTACAGCATTGGTTATCTGATTAACAGTCAAAGGTCTGTCATCTATCACCATGAGATGATCAATGCTTTCTTGATATGATGAGGTGATGGCTGTGGAACAGTGCCCAGACCTTGGGTCATCTTCAAGGGTCTCCCTACCCCTCTTGATTTCAGCTGTCCACTATTGCACAGTTGATCAAGCAAGAGCATCGTTCCCGTATGCAGCAACCATGTCAACATGTTCGGTCACACAAAGGTGCCAAAATTTGCACTTGTTCACGAAGACATTTATTGTCTCAAGCAGTAATTTTCAAAGACCACAATCAGCCATCAAATGTGGGTTCATCTGGAACGAAACAGTGCAAAGGTTGAAATTAATGCATGCCAAGTTGCAATGCTCTGGCATTACTTACAATTGTTCAGCCCACCCTTGTAGTCGAGTAACCTTTCACCATTACCCTAGAAAATGGCAATACTCTAAGCCCAAACTGTCTTACAACAACAGTAAGCAACTTTTAAACTTTAAAATAATTGCTTCAAACGTGTTGTTGGATCACCGACTTTTTAATTGGAAGAATGTTCACCCAGCATGAGTTACCTAGTGTTGCTTTGAAGAGCGGAGAGGTAGGAGAGCGATATTGTGCAGAGCTGTGCTGATTACTCAGTTTAAACTAGTCCCCAGTTGCTCTTATACTTGCCCTGTGCATGTGCAAGTACATACTGCACACACAAACCCATACAAATTAATTCCCACTATCCTGTCCCTGCAACCTTTGCTTTCAGCGCTGTTGAAGCTGCACTGACATTCACTGGGAGAAGTCATTTCTTACTGTGCCTGCTAGCTTCTAATTAGCTGCTTATTAAAGCACCGGTGAGCATTTATGGACCTTGCTGCAGATGCGTTTCGGCACAAAAAAGTGGGTCAGTAAGTCTGTTATGGCACGTACGGGACAATATATGCAGAAAATACTATACATAGGGCATTAACATTTAAAAAATATATACAGTGGCTTCAAAAAGTATTTAAATGCCTCCATATTTTTTCTCTCTTAATTGTATTATTCACTACCACTTGAACCGGCATCACAGACCATGAAGCTCATTGAAAGCCTATCCCAAACACACAACCAGAAGGAAAATTAAATAAAGATGCCTTTTTCTTTCTTTCTTTTTTTAAATGGAAGCACAAAAAATGCTCAAGCTTCTGTATAGACTAGTAAAATGGACTGGCTGCATCTCATGTGCAGGTTGACGCTCCAGTCAATGTTGGAGCCCCATGTGAGACCGTGGGCTGGGAAATGTATTAATATTTTGGGGACATGCTCAGTTCTGGTCACTTAAGCCTTTAATATCAAATAGATACAGCTTTTAGATTTGATTACAACATATATTCACCATGACATCATTTCAATAAGCTTATGCAACATCACAACATTTATCTCAATACACAGTTGCATCAATTTTTCACAAAGCTCTTATTCGTATTCATGTGGTGGGAGTGCTGGAATGCTGTGTTCTCTCCAGCATATTCCAAAGATTCTCAATGGGACTAAAGGTCTGAACTCTGTGGAGGCCAAACAATATCTCATGGATCATGAAATAGGAATATGCCCTAAAACCTTCATTCAATATGTGTGGGTAGTCAACTGACCCATTTTAACATCACTGAACAGTTCTTTTCTTGACTGGACATGTATAATGTGAATATTAAGCAACATAAAAACTGAAATCATACAATCATGGTATCAAACTATTTTTACAGAGGTGAGTTTTCCCATGAGCACAGGGATCCCTATCATTTTTTATTCAAAATGGTTTGGACTATAGTTGGCCATCCAGCCAGACTGCGAAAATCATGCAAGAAAAGTGTGGTCAGTTTAATTATTTAGCACTGCAGACAAAAGACTAGTTGTGACAATGATGGAAGCAATGTCTACTGGTGGTGCAGCATATACCTGTATGTATAAATTATGGCAGAAATACAATATGTTTTGTCGGGCAGCGGCAGCAGCAAGGGAGAAGAGCTATAACTCCTGGTTTAACCATGAGTAAGCAGGTTTGCAGTCAGCACGCATATATCCATAATAGCAGCTGGGTTTCAGCTCACATGTAGCTTATAAAACAACAGAACTTATTAAACAGGGGCCTTGAAGCAAGATCAAAGTAATCCAATGGTTGGTAGATGAATAACTTGAAAAGAAATGTATTAAAAGCTAAAAAAAAAAAAGATCAACATCAAACAACATTAAATATTAAATAAATAAATCCTTGAGTTTAAAATTTGACTGAGTATAATTGGTGTTAGGTGAGGTTCAGGTACTGAAGTGAGAGGCTCCAGTTGAGTTTGGAGCACAGAGATACAGGCAATGTGATACTGTTTTTACACGAGTTCATTTTTATATTTCCAATAACAAATTAGTTACTCACTCACTGCTCCCTCTGACTCTGTTTGTTGTTGGTTATGGTTATGGATAGGTTGTTAAATGAGCGCTGACATAAACAAAAACTATAAAACTTAGGCAGAAGAAAAACACCCATGAATCAGACTGATTGATACAGATAGATATTTTATTAAATTACCAATATTTCCCAAGTGTGGCAGATAATCTGATTAACTTGCCAAACCAACCCCCTATTTAATGCTTTGTGGGTGTTAATTTCAGATCCCGATTGAGAATGAAAACAATGATGACAGATTCAATTTGTCATATAAAACACTCATTTTAATGTACCCTCTCTTCTTGTTTTCCCTTCTCCAGTGTACTCCTCCAAAAGCATATTCAGCCACTGCTCACTGTTTTAGTCTTAGAGGAAATCTGAGGCAAACAACAGCAGGAACAGAAGCAGCATTGCATTCATATCCTTGTACCTGTAAAAGCCCTTGCAGCTGTAGTAGTGGTTTATCCAGGTTGCAGTGCAGAGTAGATATGACAGCTGGCACCATGGCCGCATTTGGCATTAATGTCTGATACGCTGTGTGTGTGCATGTGTCCTGTCACTTCATAAACCCTCCAAGCCGTGTGGATAGGTTGGTAGGGCAACATGAAAGGGAATTTTTTGCAAAAAAGAGTCCACAAGAGGACAGAGCCATCAGAAATGTGGGAAAGCAGAGAGGTAGCGAGGCACTACAATAAATGGGGATGGACAGACAGAGCTGAAACTCTCTTTACTTCATGTCTCTGAATAAGGCGTGATTTCCAATATCTGACGGCTGATACAGAGCAACACATACAAATGCAAAGAGTTACACACAGATAGGTTTGCAAAGCTATTCTTGTTAGGAAACTGCATTGACTGCCATTCATTTGGACAGCCTCGCCAAAGTTCTATCCCTAACCTGAACCATAACAATTACTTCCTGACACTAACCATAACCTAATCTCAGTTCAGATCATGACTTGGAAAAGATCCCTATGAAAAGCCACACACATACACACACACAGTTGAGGGCTGTATCCACTAAGGGTTACTGAGGAGATGGGCTCATGAGAGGCCGCCATGCTGATTGATCTCTTTGCTGTGTTTGTGGGGGTCATGGGACAAAATGTCCACTTTGTGTGTGTACTTAAGTATTAGGGTATGTCATTTGAATGCGTGTGGAGTGTGGATGCAATGACAAGGATGAAAGCACAAAGTCTGCGTGCTTGAACGTCTATGTTTGCGTGTCCCACTATAAGCCATCCCACAGCCTATCAGTCAAGCCCTCTGCGTTTGTCTGTTTGCATCGATTTGCTCCCCCTCGTCTCTTACCCTCGGACTGATCCATGCCTCAGATGGACAGAGAGAGGGCCTTTGGCATTCAGAAGGAAATGTCACAGCCGTCACGAGTGAAATAGATACTTAGTCTCAACAGATATTGTGGGTTGCCTTGCCCTTAGTGCTGGGAGCGAGGCAATAAGGTTAGTCTGAAAATATGCAAACCCTCAAGTCCAATTTTCTGATCTGCTGCATGTTTCAATATAAAAAAACAACAACGCAGAAGCAGAAACTGATGCACACTCAACATGCAAACAACAAAATAAGCTCAAAGCCTCAGTTCAGACAAATAAAAATGATATCTTTTAAAAATTACCAGTGAACACACCAACCAAACAGAAAAGATGCAAAAAGTTATCCACAGGACTGAAAGAGACACTCAACGAGAGCCTGTGTAGAGTAGAAGCTGCAGCAAAAAGCTGCTGTAATCAAGGATGTTGATGATGAAAATCACTGAACATCTTTGGAAACTGATTCATAGGTTGTTGTCGTATCGTCATGTCAGTCATTTTTTGCTCCAGTGAACACTACAGTTTTAGATCAACAGATGCAGCAATTTGTTTCAAAAGATTCCACAGATCCAGGGCTTCAAAAGTGTTCGAGTACTTTCAAGTGTCACAAAACAAAGGTGCTTTGTATGTTGCGCAAACTTTATATGGCATGTCACAGCAGCATAATGCACACACATCCGAAAATACAACACATGGGCTTTAGTCTGAATAACGGACTAAGTATTACTCATAATCAGGAGATTTCAAATATGCTCTTATGGCTGCCACTAAAGCCATAAAGTTACCTTTCTTCAACCTCAGACCCACAACAGAATACTTTTCAGCTTAACTCTGGGTTTATGTTGATTTCTTTTTGAAGAAACTATATCATTTTGATCAAGTAACCTGCAAACTAGTTTAAATTAAGTTTAGATTAATCAATAGATTACTCCGTAGCCCTACACTAGTTTTGAATTCCAAACAGTTACAATTACAGTATTCATTTGTAGATACTTGTCAGAGGCTGCCACCATGCTTTAAATTATTTTTCATACAATACAGCCATGATAAATGCAACTAAGTCAACGACCTCGACTGACAACACAAAATCTGTCATTTGACGGACTTTAAGATGAATAAAACACTATAACTAAACTAAGCAAAACAACACAGTGAGGTTGCATAATACAACAAGAGGGATCCATGGATGTAACAGGAGAATTTTAATGTTTGGCGAGCTAAAGTATATGAACAAGAGGTTGACCTTGTATAACATAGTGACAGTGAGGAGCCTCCCTGCAGCCTTGGAAAAATATAAACCCATATCCTCATTTACAGGTATCCCATACCTCCTATACCTTCTACCTGTGTGTGCTACAATACCCTGTACATAAAAACCATATTCTATAATATAAGATTTAAAATGTGACGCCGATTCTGTGAGGCTGGGATCCTCGGGAAGGTCATCCATGCAGTGGAGGCCTGAATGCAAAGCTTGGTCATCTCGAGCAATTCACAAGAACGTAGGGACAGCTCAGTGGTGTCAGAGAAAAAGGCCTCACAAAAAGTAACCCTAAAACAGTCCATACATAACGTGCTGATTCCGTGTGTAGAATTTGGTGGCATCTTTCAATGGAGTTGCATTTTGCAACCAACTAACTTGTCTCATTCTCCATATTAAGTGTGTCTAGGAGAATAGGATAAATATGGCAGTGCAACATGGCAGATGTAAGGGGCTAAGAAAACACAATGAGTCTTAGTTTCAGGTGATTATGCACGACTGAAAACACCATTATGAATTTTATAGCCCCTTCATTTTTACAGTATTTCGTGTACTGCTACAAAATGATTATTGATAATCTTTTTTATCATGTTCCCTTACAAGCTTCTCTAAAAATTTATAGCGAAATGCAGAATGTCAGAGTGTCCTTTTCAGAGGTGCGGGGCAGAAGAATCTGAAGCCAAATCTTCACTGGCCACCTCCACTGATATGTGGCCCTGTCCCACTGCTAGCAAGGAACCAGTGGACTGTGAAACAAGCTTTTCCAAACTTGCTCAAGGCCCACAGAGACGATTTACTTTAGTGTCGAAAGAAGCAGAAGAAAATCTTCTTATATATAACCGTGCTGTTACCTTGTCGGCTGAGAGAGAACAGTCCAGTTGAGCTGTGCAACCACGAAGACTGTACTTGTTATGAAATATGATAGTTTATTTTTATTCCTTGGTTAAAATGTCTAACAGACACTGGGGGGGTTGAAGATCATCTTTAAACATGCTTTTCTCTTTGAGAGATTTATTTTCCCCACAGGCTACAACACGGCTGACTTAGTGACTGCCATAACACTTTCAATAACGAATAAAAGCTGTCCATCAACGTCATGGCAACCACACTGCTTTATAGAATGATATGCACCCAATACCATACACACTACACACAGACGCACGCAAACACAAAAGTTACTTCAGTCACGTAAATATGAATACAAGAAGATCAGGTTCTGATCTTCTTCTTCACCATACATACACTCACACATTCAGATAACCGCAGAACTTAGCCAATGCACAATGTGAAAAGCACTGCAAAAATAATCGTCTCTGGGCCAACATATGAATACCTCCTGGACGCTGAGTGACTTCCATGCTGATCTATCAAAATGACTCATTCACAAAGGGGGCAAAACACACCGGTAGAGAATGGAGCAATGCTATTCCCGGACAAAATAATCTCCTAAAACCATTACAGGGTAGTAACTATGGCCAAACCTTCTCAAACACACACACACACACACACACACACACTCTTCAGCCTATTCCTTTGACTTTCTTTGTGTTGTACAACTCTGTATGTGTGAGCATAAAGATAAAAGCACTTTGCATGGGCTGGAACAGCATGTGTGTGAACAGTATGCACATCAATTAAGTGTGAAGACATCAAGAGCAATGTGCGTTGTATGAGCTTTAAATACACCGACAGTGCAGTTACACAAGGCATATTACACATATTATAATAAGATTCTTATAAAAGCACTCTCTGCTTTGCCTCAAAATAGACAAATTAAATGCATAGCAATATATGCAGTGGCCATGCTTGTTGTTACATACAGTATTGTCGTGTGCAGGTAAAATATGGGTCTAAGGTCCACACCAAGACCACGTCATCATCATCAAAGGCTGAAATCCAACAAGAAACCTTAACAGCCAATTTTAACGACTTAAATCAAATTAATAGATTCAAGTCAAGTTTATTTTTATTGCACCAAATCATAGCATAAGGCACTTAAAATAGTGAGGTTGAAAACTACCATTATTGTAGTAAAAACAATTCACGTAATGAGCAAGCACTTGGCAACAGTGGAGAGAATAAAAATCCCTGTAACAGAACAAAAAGAGTAATAGTGGGCAGGGCCGTCTGACTTGGACGTTTCACATAATGAACGTAGCAGCACAGGGATCTAACGAGGATCCAGAGAAAGGGGTGATGGCTGGTTTGACCATGCAGGAAGGAAGAAACTTTTTCCTTTTTCTTTTTTTTTTCCCTTGCTGTGGTTTCTCTGGAGTTTCTCCTGCAGCGTTCTCACATGTGCTCACTTGGGCATTTAGGGAAGATTAGGGAGCTGGCAGGAGAATCTCAGGAGACTCCCTGGAGTTCAGTATCAGCTCCACTTATTTAGTTACAGCAAACAATAATACGATTTTACAGCCACACTGGTGGGTCTCTGAGGCAGGAGTTACGTATAGATAGCAGTGATAACAGGCTAGTGGTCATTAACATTCACAATGCAACAGGCTAATGTTAAACTTAATTATAATGAACACAGCCTTTTGATGAGCTGGACTCGACAAACGGCTGAATTCTCTGGGAACCATTTACTAGATCAGTGTTTTTATATGGGGAGTCATTTCAAACCACAATGACCCAATTCAAAGTTGGCATATTTGTATGTCATATGCCATTTCTGACCATTTTTACTGTTACCCATGTGAGGGTCCCAACCCAGTCTCTGGGAATGACTGCACTACATGATTACAGATCATCTGCTGTGTGTTTTAAACCTACTTGTGGTGACAATCATAATCTGTGTCAAACTTCATTGCCACCGACCTGCTCAAAAATTCAATTTACCATCCAAACATGCCAACTTCACGGTGGCTTTAGAGGAAAAAATAAATCAAATCTCAGAGTAGGTTGCCATAGCCTAAATTAAAGAGAAATCTCATATCAATATTGTCAACTTTGTACAGTAGACATCCATGTTATTTCCTTTATGGAAAGAGAATTTATGTTGGGACAGAAAAAAATGGGAAGACAGTATGACCACAGGCTATGGTCACAGTACTGTGGGTTTCAGAGAGGAAATACTCCGCCTCATTTATTCCTATCATTCATTTATCTGCAAAAACACCTGTGCTCATCAAAATAAGCGGTGTCTATTTTGTCTGTTTGACTCTGTGCCAACTATTATGAAAACGGAGATGTCACAAACGAACAACACCTCAAAGTGGTGCTCACATGCCTGTGTAGGCTTAGTCCTACTACTCACACTGTGCCAGTATTTTCTTTCAATTGAAACCTGACTTTTCCAAATCCTCACCAAATTAGCTTGATTTCTGTGTACGGGGAAATGTAAATTTCCATTCCCTTCAGCATGTTTCATTATTGGGGACAAACATCGTCAGCCTAAAAGTGAATCAAATTTTTGTCCGCAATAACTGATTTTGTGTAGCTACAGTTAACCACACAATACAGTAATTGTCAATTATATATCTCTGTTTCTTTTATTAGACAGTTCCGCATAATGAAGTTATGTGTGTGAAGTAGACATACTGTAGCTAAATCAATGAGAATGCCTTTCTGAATTGGCTGTAATGAGCATGTTTGTTGGGTTGCTTATGTTTATGGCAGGATCAATATCATTGAATCTGATTATGTGTAGGGGATGGGCAATAAAACAATAACTTTCCCTCAATATAAAAATAAGATACACTTGATATCACTTTGAAAGAAGTCATTTCATCCACGTTTTGACAGAAAAGGTGCTTTGAACGAATCATGTGGCTGAAATGTCAGGTTGACATTTCTCACGGTGTGTGAGACAAGCAGGGGGAGGCACGAGTGGTAATGTTTTCACCAACACGCCAGAAGTGAGAGCGAGAGAAAATCCTAACATAACCTAGAGCGACAGTGTTATAAGAAGAAGCAGAAGAAGACACCTGAAGCAGTGCCATCCCCTGGAGAACACAAAATGCAAAACTTTACAGTCCGAGACGCAAGTACAGTATGTGCCAATGGTTCTCCCGTTAAAGCCATAATGTCTTCACCGTCTTCAACAAAAATGCTGATATCACATACACAATTGCATTTATAACCAAAGACATGGTGCAATCAAGCACGGTGTAAATTAACGAATTTAAGCAGCTGATAAAAGTAATCAACCCTCGTTTACAACTCTCTGGCCACAAACGTTTCTCTCAGACAGTTCTTTCCCTGCTTTAAACTGCAGAGAGAGAACACTGCTTCCAAGTTGAATTGGTCAAGTCACATGTACGTATGTTTGTTTGGTTTTTCATTCATTTACAGAACGTGCTACAGTTGCCATGTGCAACTTCTACACAAAGAAGCAATATTTTCACCTTTTACAAGCTTGACAGAAATATTGATGTGAATTATATCGTATCCATATCGAATAATAAGGATATCGTGATAAGATTCTTTTCCATATCGGCCAGCCCTAACTGTATGGTTAGCCGACATCACATGTACAAGGGGAGAGCTCCCCTTGGTTTACTGGATGATGGGAACAAAACGTGCGTTAAACACAATGTCAACAAACCAATAAACCCCAGAAAAGGTGAGCAATGAAACATAAATGTTTGATAGTGTCGTGATTACTAATTTGGCCATTAAAAAATACCTTGGCCTGACATCCAAATGTAAACATAATCCCTGCATAATCAGTTATTTCTCTTGCTCAAACTAAAGTGTGTGCCCCCACCACTACTGAATTATGAGCCAGACAATCAGCATGACACTTCGATACAGAGCTAGTTTAATTAGATGCTGCTCATAGTATTACCATATGCATTGCCCAGCAACGGTTCTTTAAGCCAATATTGCCGTCTTTGTGCACGTTCTGCCAAAATGGCATGTACATATAATTAGTTTGCAATTAAGACCATGATTTCCATAAAAATGTCCTCTTCATAGCGTCATAGCTCTTTCTGAATTGACTTTATGTGATATAATCCTGCACCATTGCATAGACAGATGCAAGACTGGTAAATATTCCCAGTCCATACCACTGAAATAATTGGAGCATCTCCTGTGGTAGTTTGGTTTTGATGGTGACACCTGCTCAAATCAGCCATCTATTCAACTAAGATAATCCTCCCAGCTGCCCTGCAAAAACTGCTCGGCTTATTAGTTGTCACTGTGGTGAAAAGTAACCTGAACAGATCAATTACATCAACAAAGCCAGTTCAATGCTGAATGAGGATTGAAGATAATGACATACTATTTTTTTTTTTTTCATGACCAGTGTTTGTAGGTGCAAAATACACCCACCTATCTGTAAAAATCAGTATGGTTTACAGCGTATTCACAGTGTAAAATGACCGCAAGTCAAGTTAGCATCCCTTAAATGTATGTGACATTTTTTTCACTTTTGACTTTACACACTTTCTGAAACTCCTCATTGTGTGAGGACAAACACAACACAAGTTGGTATAAAAAAACCTGTGTGTAACACAGGGCTGCTGTGAATGGATTGTGGTTTAAAACACTGGCTCGAAGAAGATGCTAGTAACAATGGAGATTACAAGACACATGCAGTATGTTGCTGCCAGGCTGGTTGGCTGGAGAGTCTGAAAACAGGAGCTACAGAAGGCCTTGACAAAAGCCTGGAAATAATTTCAGATTGTCTTTCACTGAAATCATAGTGAGGTCAGCCACTATTACCAATTCACCATCAACAGACTATTTACAGCTATGACACTGGGCTGAGATTAAAGTTGTGAAACAACCCTGTAGCAGCCCTCATCTTCCTTGGACCACACTTAACACAATTCTTCACTGTATTACAGTACTGGCAGGTGAGAGATGGAGGCACAGATTTGTTCCTCAACATACAAACGGCCTGCCAAGTGTTTTTTCTCAGTTTGTTTTGCAGCCCTGTGTGTTTTACATGAGGCATTGTTATACCTTTATTATCATACTATCAGAATCTTTAAAAGCATCATAGTTGATAGGGCGTTATCATTAGTTCTCTATATTTATCTTGACCTCGCTAAACACTAGGACCTAGACTTTTTTCACATCTCACTCTTTCCCTGCTAGAATGTGCAGCTACATTCGTAGCATTTAGAGGAGCAGGTGGTCACAGCCAGTCAAACAGTGAGCTGTGCTGAGGGCTGACCCAAGTGTTTTGCTCATCATCCTCCCACCATTCATCAGCTCCCACTTAGGTTTGTTCCTCCACCACTTCCTGCCTACTTTCCCTTTCTCTCACACGTGCTCCCTCCATCTGTATGCCCTCATAGAAAGTGGCAGCCGAGGAGTCTGCAGGTTTTTTTCTTTCATTGGCTCTAATCCATCCATCTATCTTCTACCAGTTTAATCCTCCACATGAGGGTCGCGGAGGGTGCTGTGCCAATCTCAGCTGACGTAGGGCGATAGGCGGGGTACGCCCTGGACAGGTCGCCAGTCCATCACAGGACCATATATAGAGACAAACAACCATTCACTCACAAACCTATGGTCAATTTAGAGTGTTCAATTTGCCTAATCGCCAAATCTGCATGTTTTTGGACTGTGGCTGTGACTGAGGAAACCACAAAACCTGTGAAAACCCACACACACACGGGGAGAACATTCAACCTCCATACAGAAATGTGTGAAATGTGTTTGTGTGAGAATCGGTGACTGAATATACAGCAGGGAGACATGACAGCTCCCTCTTTTAGATTCAGTCAAAAGATTGTGATTGCTCTCTGTGTGAAGTGTAGGTCAGAAACCCTGCTCCCTGCATTACAAATGGAAAGGGCAAATCCTCTTTTTCAAAGTCCTTTTTTTTTGTTTTGATTAAAAAATATAAATCATGAAATATCATGATGGCAGCTGACATTGACGTGGCTTCACTTACCAACACAAATTGGCAAAACATGGATCCAAGATTGCTTATAAACTTTTTTTTTTTTTTAAATAGTATGCTGATACAGAGAGTGACAAAATAAAAGTGGAAAGCTAAATTGTTGGTCATTGCCAAATCAATGAAAAACAAGGTTCAATCCGACAATATCCAACCATTTAAATATTCTGTCATAAAATGTGGATGTTAACTGACAGTTTCCTAATCCCTTGACAGATTAAATATGAATTAACTGCTCTGGTTAAATTGTGGAAGCCCATTAAATAAACCACATGACACAAAAAGATACCTGCAGTGAGTATGACTTGACTAAATCCTCTCTGAATACCTTGAACATGAGGATTAGTTTCCAAAGGGGGGAAAAAAAACATCCTACCATAAGCCTAAGTGACAGTGCTACACTAAGTGGGCTGGGCAGGAAGAAGATGTTGTAAAACAAGAACAGGGTGATTTCTTCATTCACTGGTGAAGAAAATAGCTATTCCCTTCTCTCTTAGTCAACTTGAAAATTGGTGGAATTAAATATGTTTTTTCTGGTTATTCAAGTTTCTTCAAGCTAAACGTTGTGGTATGCACTTCAGTAGGAATGTCTATGAGTTGTGTGTGAAGTTTAAAAGCTACATCACTTCTGCCTTCTGTTAGCTCCCCGTTACATGCAAAGAGTTTAGTGTTACAAACCAAGAATGATCTAAAAAAGTGGAAAACAATTAACTTCAAGTTTGTAAAAGGAAAAGGTCTGCATGACTTGTATGTCTTCATGCACCCAGACATCATGTTTGCAGCTGGAAGCCAAACTCATCACTGCCGTTTATAGGTGAGCAGGTTCATCCTGTGATACTGACAACTCAGAAAATGAGCGGGGAAGTGATTGTAAGTGGGACGAGATTGCAAATGAGCTGCTGATTATACACCACAGGATGTTGGACTGAAAGTTATGTTTTGAAAGTAAAATGTTCAAGCTTTTTTTTTTTTTACTAATTTACTAGGTTTTCAAACCTATAAAAGCTTAAGGGCTTGTTTTATTTAAATGAATGACAACTATACTGTAGTCGGCTGTATGTATAAACTACTTTGCAGTATACGAGAGTGGATGAGCAGTGAATGTGAAATCATGCATGGTCTTTAAAGCAAACAGGATCATTTAGCCATCCATGAACTTAATGACCCAAGATGCTACTGTGCTTTTGTTCCTGAGCTACCCCTTCCTGTCTTCTGATCAGTGGCGGTCCTTCCATAGAGTGCACTAGGGCGCCAACCCACCAGTCTGACATGAAGAAGAATATAGGTATCATCTAAAACAATTTAGAGCTACACATAATACAGTCTGTGACTACCGCGTGGAATCTGCATTCAAATGTAGTTCAAAAATGTTCTGTCGCTCGTTTACAGTGAGTGCCGGTCAAGTGATGTATTTCCGGTTCCTTTAGGGCGCACAACTCTTTACCATAGTCTCTCACTAGAGTGGCACATGCACACAGGCATGCCTTTGCAATCCAAAAGATAGGAAAAGTCTTAGGCACACAATTTAGGAATCATGCATTTGAGGCAATTTTGGCATATCTTCAACATGTAAGTCTATAAAGGGACAGATTTTTGATCCATCATGGGGACTGTGCTGATACTGAAAGACAATTGGTGCAAAACACCACAGTTAAAATATGGGGTGCGGACTTTGAGGGGCGGGATTATGTGGCACTGAACTTTGAATTCTGGACAAAAACATTTATTCCTGTGGACAGCAACATTGCACCTCTTGTGTATATACTGTATGTAATGTACAGTATAATGTATATAGTTACCTTAACCAACACACACACACAAACAACTCCGGCACTCCCTCTCCCTTGTTCGACCACTCACTCAATACGAGTAGTACACACTTGCTCAACTCCGCCACTACCTCTCTCTTACTCAACCACTCATTCAATACAAGCGCCTGCGCTTCTCTCTTGCTGGAGCACTTACTTGTGCTCATGCATATTAAAATACTGCTGAAATTTTGAAAAATACCGTGATATAAATTTTTTTTCATATCACCCAGCACCGCTGAACAGCTCAAAAACCTCTTCTTGCTACGAGCAGAAGTTCCAAACCGCTCTTGTCCCAACTGCCTCTCCAAGACCAAGCTAAACAATACACCGGCATGAGTGAAATCCTCGGTGAACAGGTGCATTGCCCACGTGTGGTTCCATTGTATGAGAGACACAACTCACAATAGCTTGTCACCAAACAGTGACACAAGCTGCTAACTGTGGTCTACCTAGAAGTCGCAACACTTGCAGTTAGTTGTTGCTCCATTGTTACCTGAAGCTTTCTGAAACAGCATGAAATGCAATGTGTGTACATCCAACCATATATCTTCTATGACTGACACATGTGTCTGGTCTGTGACAGCACCTGTGAATGTCATGAGAGGTAGATTTCAACCTTTGGAAAATTATAATATAAATTTCTCTGGCGCGCGTCTATCGCTATGGAACCGGGAAGAATCAAGCACGTCTCCCATGGGTTCTGAGTTGAGTCTGCCACTTATCTGTCAATCAAAAAAAAGGAAAGGGGCGGGCTTCACAATAGTCTACTCCTGAGCAGTGCTCACTTTAGCGGATACTCCACCTTGTGGCCAAAAGGAGAAACCACACCATATGCTACTTCTCATTTCAGAAACTGGAGCACAGATACTATTTTGTGAGCGACAAAAGCGACTATTTTGTGAGCGATTAAAATTATAGCCTCTTAACATTTGAAATGAATAACTTGAAAGATATATAGGGAGGGGGTGGCTTATTCTGTTATCATTTCTCTTCCTTACACTCGTGTAGTCATATTTCCATCATTTGTTTTTGTTGTTGTTGTTGTTTCTTTACTTTTTTGAAATAACAGTTTGCAGTGCAGTTGCACTAAATACAGTTTCATCTGCCACCAACGCCTACAACACACAGTCTTGGGATTTTGTTTTCTTTGTTTCTATATAAATTCCTTGAAGCAGAGGATAACTAAAATAAACTTAACCCTCCAATTTACCTGCCTCCAAGACTTAATTTCTTCCCACACAAAGCTGCACATCTAAAATAAAAAATTCTCGTTTAAAAGTAAATGGAACTGTGGTACTTCTGCACCCAACTGGATTACAATTATTATTATGTATTACATAAACTGCAGACTACATACACTGGAAGCTTCACAGTGTTGGATATCAATTAAATACCACAGACTTACCAGCGGTGAAGTCCTTGCTGAGATCAATGAAAGCATTAGAGTGAGGGACACGCATTTTGACAGGTGAACTCAGTGCATTCCGCCAATCTTGGACCCTGAAGAGAAGAACACAGACGCAAGAATAGAAATTAAAAGTTATGACAACAACAGAAATAAACATAGGAAATTGTCAGGCAACACTAGGGATGACATTACCTTTTGGTGAGATAGCAAACTTCTGTAGATCCCTGGTTGGTGGATCCAAAAATATCTGGAACCATGTCCCCATTGAAACTGTGGGAGATTTGTGTGAATAAAATCAAACATTTTATTAAAACCGTTTAAATAAGTTGACATTTGAATTGATATTGTACAACTAATTATGGTCCTGCAAAAACACTACTATGTGAGGTGTGGAGAAGTAGTTCAGCTTCTGTAGTTAAGATTACAATTTAGTGGTGGTGTTGCTCTTGACCACAAGATATTAAAAACATTGGTGTTTCTTAGGATTGTAAGATGTCATTAACTTTTCAAAATTGTTTATGTTAACACAATACAGTATTTCAAAAGCATGTTTTATTGGTAAGCATACACAGTATTCTAAGCAAAATCTCTGCAGATTTTATATGAACACTATTCAGGTGGATACTTACTCCATAACAAGAGGTTGATCTGTGAAGGTCTTGTTCAGAGTCATCCAACCACTCATATCTGCATTAGGGATTGGAAAGTCTCTCAGAGCTCTACGTAAATCACATCAGGCTAACAGTTTAAATTTCTGACTGTAAATAAAAAACATATTTTCACAAGTACCGCTTCTAATTTCACTGTAATCAACAATAATAAAGGTTCTCTATTTAATTACATTCTAATCACTTCAATTATCTTCTACATGCAATCAAAAAATGTGAAGTCATTGTCATGTTACATTTTTCTAATCAAGACTGAATGATACCAGGTTAAGTGTCCAAGTAAACCATGACAATGTTATGGTGAGTCAGCTTAACAGCACTAAGACCCTGAAACAAATAAATGGCATTCAACCATTAATGAGCTCTTATATACTTCTTTGACTAAAAAATACACTTTCAATTCACAATTAACATAAACCTCAAATATTCTATGGAAAGAAAGGGGCCTATTTTGTAAGGTTTCAAACATATTTTTATTATTGTAAATATGTCAGGCTATAGTGTAAGTAGCTCATCCTAAAATTCACGTCAGTGGTGTAGGGAACTTTGGTTCTCTGTAGGCCAGAGGAAAACACATTTGTGCTCCCTGTCCTACCTCCACCATGAGCAGCATGAGCTGTACCTAATGTCCGGTTGTTCCCCCAGAAGATGAAAACTGTTGTTATTGTTGGGCTGGTCTGAGCTGTAAGAAGGACATCCATCTGTGAGTCGCCATCATAATCTCCAGGGACCACACTGGTGATGATGGTGTCCCTTCAACAGGAAGCATATAGAAGATTGATTAGTGGAGCTTCTGTTTTTGCTCTGTTCCTATGCAAACAACCCCTCCTACAAAGCAAACATAACCACCAGATACACAAGACACAGTGTCCTGCCTATTTCAGCACTGCTGAACAGAATGAATGAGAACATTACATTTAAGAAGTCAAAAGTTTATGAATTTATAAATTAGAAATGATTATAAATGTTTGACTGAAAGGTAAATGTGTATATTTACCTTGGCAAAAGGTCTTTCGTGATATTGATTTTGGGTTTGAAGTAAGGGGTTTTCGGGTCAGCCAAGAAAATCACCAACTGAGACTCTGAAACAGTGAGAAATCAACACAAACATTACATTAAACAGATCTCCATTATTATAATAATTATTATTATTATTATTTGTTTTTTCTTGTTTTTACAACGAACAAGGAACAACCTGTAACAACCTGCCACTGTACAGTTAAACTCCACTATAATGGTTAGTGTTAGATATGAATTTCGATCCATCATTGTCTCCACATTACACGTAAACCTTACTGTATTATACGTTTCTACATATGCGTAGAAATACGTGGTTATTTAGCTTTAGTATTGAAGCATCGACATACGTTCTCTGATGATGAAGATGTCCGTCTGTTTATCCGAGTTAAAATCCCCGAACGCTGCCACCGTCCCGTAATTTTCGGCACCGAAAAGGTCCACAGTTACATCCTGAAGAGCAAATGTGCTATACGGTCCTACAAAAACTAATACAGCGGCTAAACTATTTAATTTGATGATCCACATTCTGCTGTCTCTTCAGCTGTACACAACACCAACTGCAATACGGCACTCTGATTTACGTCAGGCAGAGACTGCAGCTTTTTGAATTTTAAACGACGTTATATGTTCAATGTCGATTTTTGTTTCGGGTGTTAATTTGTATATCTATTCTGTTCTGTTTTCCCATTTACTTGGTAAGACGTCGAACTATTATGGACGAATAAGGATAAACAATGTGATGTTTGCGCTTCCTTATTTTACGTTAGTGTCGTGCAACCGAGATGGCTTGACAGTTGACTGGTGCGTCAAGCGAAAAAGATTTAGATAGATCTAAGCCGGAAAAGCGGGAAGGTTAATTATAAATAAACGTTTAACAAACTGGGAAATAATCACGGCACTGCGAACATACAGCATTCATTTCAATTAATTACATTTTTTTTTAAAACTGTTTGCTAACACATCGTGTTTTGTCTTATCGCTGCTTATAAATAACTGCAGCTGGTCAGGAGAATTATATCTGTCTTTTATTTTGAAGGTATTAACCGGAAATTACAAAACCTGCTGACGATTTTGAGACTCTGTAAACATGGCGAGTCTTGCAGATGTCGGCTGGAAACTCCTGGAATTCAAAGGCCGATTAAAACGAGCAGGTCTGACGTTTTACTTTTATTGTACAAAATAACTCGCCTGTTGGTTGCTTGCTTTTTGTGTCTGTGCTTGTGTGAGATTGTGTGCTTATAAGGTTGCATAGTACGGTGTTAAAAGTGACTTGTGGCCATTTGTCCACTGTAGAGTGCAAGTCTGAAAGGTCAGACGAGCTATTTTAAGAGTCTCTCACCAGGTCACTAGTTAGAAGTACTTAGTGTAGTGCATTAGATGGTATTTTCCTGCTGGTGTGTGAGAGCTATGATATTCTTGCACATTACTCAGCCGTGTTCTCCATGAGTGATCCCCTCATGTTTCTGGAGGGTGGTATACACAATGTAGTGAAAGAAAACAAACGTCATAGCAGTTGTATTTATCACTACACGTATGGGCATGGTTATTTCTGCATATTGATTTTTCCTTGGTGTCCCACCTTGTTGTGATACCAAGGTAATAACAATAAATGTATTTAATTGTAACATTGTCAACTTCATCAGCTATCTTTACTGTATTTAATAAACCTGTATTCATAATAATTTGGTGGGTAATATATAGATCAATAACACATCTTCATAAATCATTGTACTGCCATAACATTTCCCAATCTTAGAGCAAATCTGAATTCTCTTTTGTTCGTTACTACTTTCCATATAACATTAATACAGCAACACAGTATATTGAGGTGGATGTTATGGACCGTTATGGTCAGTGACTTCTGACTCTAAGGCTACCCCTCTTATGTTCCAAAATCATAATTTCATATTTATTTTCAAGTACTGTCCTAATTTATGAACATACTTACATTATAGTAGTAGTACTTACAAGTTTAGTAGTAATTATTCCTTTTACCAAAAATATAATAATCTACTGTTTCTCTACACTTCTCAAAGGAAAATAACATCTTTCTCTCCTAAGCCAATACATTACATTGCAATTTATTTTTGCATGTTGCTCATGATCATCTTTACCCTCAGGGTGTGTAATTCATTTTCGATTCATGCACGTCTAAAAACTAACTCTGTTCTACTAACTCCTTCCTGTGAGTTGCTGTAGATTTGTGATTTATCTGAGAGAGACGATTGGCCTTAATCTTACCTTTTGAGAATGGCTGGTTCAGTGGCTGCGAGTGTTCGGCCTCATCAGGATTTGCTCAGACTCGGTAAGTACTGGCACCAGATTGTCGAAGAAAAAAAAACATTGCGGTCATCCATGAACAGAAAACCAGGGAAGTGACCAGTAAAGAGTGCATTTTGTCGTCTGGACACAAGGAACTTAATGTACATCCCAGTTTTAATTGTTTCATGATCATAGGGAAACACCTTTGCCTTAATATGCCACTGTATTAATTAAATTGTCTCCTCATTAAAGTGTTTGTGTTGGAAAACAATATACAGTAATGTAATAAATTAATAAAAACAATACAATGTAGTGATATTGCTCATACAGTGTGTTACTTGTAGACATAGCTGTTAATCGTGTTTTTGTCTTGCTTAAAAGTGACACAACATGACTGTACAGTATTATTGAGGTCACACACAGCGGTTCACAATCTCTTGAAAGGTATTATAGACATCGGCGTGTCTGATGTTTGTCATGGAATTGTTTCACCCCAGTCAAACCTCAACAGCAAGTATTTGTCTAATCTCAAATTAAAGGGAGTGGAATATTGGACTTCCTCTATGCTCTTTAAAAGTGCTATCTGTGAAATAGATATGGATTGGCTTTGTCCCCTGCAACTTTGAAGCTGATGGAAATTATGCAAATTTCAGTGAGAATGTGAATTTTTCAGTACCTGCGGTATTGACCCAAGGTCGAACCTATTAAAATGCAAATCTCAGCAAAGTGAAAAATGTCTGAAAGTAGAGAAAGTCCAACAGATGGAGGTTTCCCTCAAAGTGCGCTCTCTTTTAGACATGTGGAAAATGTTAGGATATATACAGTATACTTTACATACAATGTGAATCTGGTGGTAAGTCAGATTCAAGCTCAGGGCCTGAATATTGTTTTGTGTGCCGAGCCTTTTGACATGACATGTTGCAGTGAAAAAGCAAATTGGCTTAATGCATGCGTCTGTTGTCATTTTTTTCTGTATGTATTGTATCTTACATTTATTTGACATGGGGATGATTTGATGAAAGGAAATATCCACAAGCTATAGTTGAATGCAAACCTTTTCCCATTCACATATTGAAATATAGCACATAAGACTGTACAGACTCAAAATACAAAGCAGTTACAATGTAACTGAGATGAAAACCATTCTATCCATATCACTTCACGTCTTAAATATGTCATTATGATGTTGTGGATATAATGGTGTTAGAAAAACAACAGCATCAGCGTTCATATTGTCCCCCTAGAAACCTTGCTTTCATTATACAGTCTCCTGGCCATTGGAATAGGGTTTTCACAGAAAATAGATGACTCGCTTTATGGCACAAAGCAACTGCGTTATACTGTAGCCAAAACAATGAAGAGAACAGAATTCACCCGTGGTGGTTTTTATGCAGGGTCGTTTATTATATATAAAACAAGAGAGCCAGCGAACCTTTACTGGCGTTTGTAGGACAGTGACCAAACAGGAAGCACTAGCAAACAAAAGTTGTATGTTGGCTCTTTAAGACATAATAAAATATATTGTAGGTCATTATCTAGAAGAGGAACACTGGTAAAATGTGGTACTAATGGGCGTCTCTCTCTGCCAGGTTCCATCTATGAACCTCTTAAGCTGTCCAGTCTTCAGCATGAGGATGAGCCCTTATGGGAGAAGCTGGACCGCTACTACAATGCTGGTAAGTAACAACTATCAATTATACAAAGCAGGAGTTACATAAACTTTACACTAAGTGAAACAAAACACACTGCTGTCAGCCGCTAATCCAACAGTTTTTCTTCGTGTCGTATATGTGACGAACTCTCCTCACTAGGGATGGAATGGTTCACAAAATCCACAGTTTGGTTCACATCGGTTTTTCGGTCATTTAATTCCCCTTTTTTTTATTCTCAAGGACATGTCATGCAAGCATGCAAGAACTGAGGGAATGGGGCAGCTTGATTCGGCTCTTTTAACAGCAAGAGGGGAGAGATTGCTTCATTTAAACATGCTGTTTTATTTATTTGGCAAAAAAAAGGGTTAAAAACTGTTTGTGCTTGCAGTGCTTGCATACAGTTGCTGTTTCATCCACCACAAAATCCGAAATGCTCCCAGAGAGGAGAATGAAGTTTCATCGGAGGTGTAAAAAAAAAAAGACTACGACGGGATTGTGGTCAAAGTTACGTAATGCTTCTAGCAAACAAATAATACGGACATAAAAAACAAAGAAAAACCTGGGAAGGCAACAAGCTCGGAGGTAGATTTATGAGTAAGCGTTGCAGGCCATTCCAGGTGATGCTGCCAGCATGAGTAGTCAATAACACAGATTCAAGCCTGACTGCAGTTGAGATAAATATACATTAATACTGATTACAGAATTACCAGCAGCTGTGAGTGCAGCACAAGAGCGACAGTGTGTGTGCGACCTCCCAGGAATCACAAAGAAACCACACCACACAGATAAACATATGGTGTCCTCCAATTCTGACAAGATATCACCCATCTTTAGATAAAGGGGAAAGCAGCTTTTGACAAACAGGTGAGGAGACAACTAGGAAACACACACAGGTCATATCTGAAATAACTCATTTGTTGTGTCACTGTCATCGAGAAGCCTTTCCCTGACAGAAGCTTGTACTTCATATTTATGCTGTTTGTATTAGACACTGTATCTAAAATTTCTAAAATGTTTTGTAAAATCCTGTTCATCCTTTAATTTGCTATTTTGTGGCTGTAATTATTTCTATTTTATTTATTTTCAATTACGTTTAACTGCTGTTCTTTGTGCTGCTGTGTCAATTTGAATTCCCCCTGTATGCACATCAGTAAAAGTATATCTTAAATTAGCTTAGCTTATCTTGGCTTGTTTTAGCTTAGCTTAGCTTAGCTTTTTCACAGTTATGTTTTCTACAAGTTTTCCAACATGTCAACTATGCACCTTTTTTCTGCTACTGAATCAGCTGTTTAAAAGTGGATTTGGACACAACAGTTAAAAGAGAACTAAAGAGCAGCCACGTGTCCATGCTGAATTTGGCATGCTTTTAATAAATATATTAAGCTTCGCTGAGAACAGCATCAGTATCAATTCCCACAGCTAAGACCTTAGACCACCACATAATGATTGAAGTGATCATTAGACAAAGTGCATGAGGTTCTCTCTGACTCATCTCAGCCGATCTAATCAAAAACATTGTTATTTGTATAGCACCAAATGACAACATACATTACATCTCAAGGCACTTTACATAGTAGAAACCTTATGATATTATAGAGGGAGGAGATGAGAAAGCATTGGCGCCAGTGGAGAGAATAAAAACAACTCCTTGGAAATAAATCTCTGGCAGAAACTGACTCAAATATGTGCAGCCATCGACTTTAGCCGGTTGGGCTCAAAGTAAAAACATGGGGAGAGAAAAGCAAAGAGGGATGTGTTCTATATCAGTCGTGATATTACATTGTAATTTATACAAGCAATTGGATGAATTGTTGCAAAAATTATACTGATATCAATATTAATCATGGCATAAAAATGATGATGTTGATACTACTACTAATAATAACAACCCTGCAACTGGATCTGGATCCTGCGGCCAAGGAGTCACGGGTACCCTCGGAGCGAGCACAGGGAGGTTATTAATAATAGTGATAATAATATTAATGATAGCATCAAGTCTGGATCTGGATCCTGTACCTGCAGAATGAGGACAGGGAGAGAAAAAAACAAACTAGAGGAGAGAAAGAAAAAGGTTAGTGACATGATAATTATAGTAATAATGAGCGCCCAGTGCACCACAGGAGTTCCTCCAGCAGTCTAAGGCCTACAGCAGCTTAACTAAGGGATAATTCAGGTTTCCCTGAGCCAGCCCTAACTATACGCTTTATCAAAAAGAAAGGTTTTAAGTGTAACTTTGAACACAGAGAGGGAGTCCAGATGACAGCAACTGATCAATCACATTACTTTTTATTAATTATTTGGAACAGCATATTTCAAAAAATGTTGGAAAATTAAAGAAAAGGAGAGGGAAGGACGTTGAGGAAAATGGCTGATGTCAGTTTTTGTCAGGTGGGAATGTGAGAGGACAAAGAAATGATCATCACTGTGCTGCAGAAGGTAGTTTGATGGTTTGAAGTTGGTTTATCGGAGCAGCATCTGTGATTTTATAGTCAACCTTTTTTTTATGTTTTATATTATATAATAGGGTTATGAAGAGTAGAGGAGAGACATAATATTAATATTATAATATAATAAAATACATGATTAATAAAAAAAACACAGCTGTGGGTCAGGATTCAGGCAGACGATTTACTTACTGACATTTAAATGTAAATTACGGCTTTGGCTACAGTGAGCTGTTGTTTTATTTTTGCCTTGTTATTTCATTTCCACAAATGAATCAGAAGGACAAGGAAACCAAACAACACTGGTTTGGGTGGGTGTGAATTTAGGGGTTGTCAGTGCGTCCAGTGTGGAAGTGTCTGTTCTGGTCTGAATGACCCGTATTCTCACCTGAATGCACCTCAGACAGATATGACACAGCCCATTGGTCCACTCTGATGAAGATAGGGCACTGTGCGTGCGTGTGTGTGTGTTTCTTGGACTTGTATTTCTCTAAGTCAGTGCAGCAGTGTCCTAAGAAGAACAGATGTGCAAACCTGTGTGCTGGTGTGGCAGGTGGGTCCTTATTAGGCTGTTTACATAATGTGTGCTTGGAAAATTTCAGGAGACAATAAACCGAGCTTGTTGTGCAACAGGTGTCGCTGTCAGTCGGAACTGATTTGCTGCTATCAGAGAGCACAGCGTTGCCTACAGCGTCAGCTGTGCTGAAATCCCATAGATTTACGGAGAAAAGCCTCCGCCAAATTGCACGATGTCAAAAGCGCAGTGTTGAGCATTGGGCTGGTTTAATTGTTGTGTTGGGTGGCAGCTCGAAGCACTTGTCCAATTCCAGTCTGGAACAAAGCCAACATTGTTATCGCCAGAACCCAGAGCTTCCTGCCAATATACCTGCTTTCTCTCCATTTCTGGGAGGGAAAGAGGTGGAGAGGGGTGAAGTTGGGGTGACAGTGACAAATCAAACCAGTTCAATTTTCCTCCTTTCTCTTTCTTTGTTGTTTATGTTGCAAAGCTGCCCCCAGCTCAGATGAAGGCAGCAGTGTTCGGCTTACACTGCTGTTGTGAAAGGAGACTTGTTCTCCGTTATCAAGGAAAGAACACCAGTGGAAAATTATCATTAATCTCTTCTCGATCATCGCCACGTCATCTCTTACTGTGTGTTTTTCCCCCCTCTCCCCGTCTTTCTCTTTTTCCCTCTCTCTAAAGCTTCCTATTTATGTGGCCACAATCTATTGACTCCCCTTCATCCTGATAATACTAGAGGCAGAAGGCAGTACTGCTCTGCCATCTGGCTCACACTGATTAAGAAATGGAGAAAACATAAACACTTTTTTATTACTATTTATCTTTGTTAATATGGCTAAACTCCCTGTTGTCTTTCTTTGTTTTTGCTTTTCCACTTTTACAATTGCTCACACTCCCTTCATCTATTTCAATAAAAAGCTAGTTTAGACCTATGTGAGTCTGTCATGTGTCAGTAACTTATTTCCTCAAAATTCCTTTTCAATATTAAAATATCAAAGTATTTGCCTGATCACTTTTCTAAATGTATGCACATAAATCAAATAATCAACTAAATCTGATTTTACTGATGAAAATGTAATAACCTGGTTGTCTCATAACACATCTGCATGTTATTGCATCAATACTAAACTGATAATCTTCCCATTATTTCTACCAGACACAGTTGACAAAAGCAGCTCATTTTAAGATTTCTGCTGTAATTATGGATTGTAGGCTAAATGAGCTTCTGCAAATGAAGATAATCTTTGACCTTTTTAAAAACATACTTAGGCCATGCACATTTTCTTCAAAAGCAAGACTTGATGAAAAATTGGCCACGGTTCAAAATCGAGGACGCTATTGAAATCTGTTGAATAACTGCAGAACTCTAATAATGCTGCTTCTCCCTAAACCAAACCCCATCATGAAATAAGCTGATATGCTGTCTCTTTAGGAATGAGATGAGAGGCTTATATCACTGTAGCTGTTGAAAGTGAAAAAAACATGGTGACTATAATAATCACTGTTGTAGTATTTACAGTTTGTGTTACTTGGGGACCAGGTCCCTATATCCTCCTGCCTTAACGCTGTTCCAGACATGGGCTTATACCTTTATAGTTTCAACGCTGTTATTGGAGTACTGTATATATCAAGACATTTTTCCTTTTGTTATATTTTGTATTTTCATGTAGAAAATCAAGGTCCATGAAGGTGCCATATGGTTTCTTGCCCGTCTGCTAAAAAAAAAATTAAATCAAGAATAAAGTGAAAAAAACATTTTTTTTTTTTCCCAGTGTTTCCCAATCCTGGTCCTGCATGTTTTAGGTGTTTCCCTGTTCCAACACACCTGATTGATTTCATCAACTGACTGTCATTCGTTTTTACCATCATTGAAATTCACAGGCCTCCACTGATTGGTTTTGGTTGTTTGCGGAAGTTACCAAATTTTGCACCGGTAAAGGATTAATATTGATTTCCTCTGGAAAGAAAACATGCACTTTTACTATGGCGGTTGAGCTAACTGCTGGTTGATCTGTTTAACCAGTGCGTTTGTTTGTTTGTTGTTACATGAAATTGTAACTTGTACCCATGCTGGCATAATGTGTCCTGTGACACAAGTAAAATAAATCTGTCTATTTCCACATTCCCCTAAAGCATCTTCTGAGGAAGTGCACCAATACCAACTGATTCTCTCTTTTGTGTCTCTCTCTTTTCAATCTATGTTGCTGTATTATTTTTCTCTCCTCCTCATCATCTTCTCTCATTTTGCACACCCTGTCAGTGCAGTGAAATGGCCCATTGTAAAAGAGCAGATTGTGTGCGTCTGAGACATTAGCTGCTGATTTAGTGGAACATTAGCTTGATGGATTGCCGAAAACTCCCAACAATAGTTGATTTGCATCCAGAAGAAGTTGCTGTCTGAAAATGAACAGCGTTCAGCATTTTTATCATTTATATTCTGCATCTAATGATGACTTACAGAGCGTTGCATTGGTAAAATGAAACCCTCAGTCCAAATTGTGTACAGTCAGAGCACCTCCACTCTCTTTATCCTTTTTTATTATGAAACGGTCAATATTTATTGTCTCTACTAAAGTTTAAAGCTGCAGTGTGTAACTTTTGTTGATTTGTATTTTTTATCTTTTGCTTGTCTTTTATATCCTTCATTTAAAAACAAACGTGGAGCATTTGTCATTTTTGGAGAGGTAGAATTCATTTCTGATCATTTTTGTGGATGCTTCGTTGTAATCTAAAATCCAATTGAAACACTTACTGAGCATACTGAGAAACGGAGAAACAGAGATCTTGGACAATGGTAAATATGAAAGTACAAGTGGCAGATAATGCAGATAATGTATTGACCTCGGTGTCTCCATTGATCCATTGGTTTCCGGGATAGACGGTGTTTTGAGACACAGATAGAGATACAGATTGAACCCGAGTAAGTGATGACCAATACATCTTAGAGCCTTTCACATCCCCGCCACTAATGTAGCCACAGCTGAAATTAGCTTATACCCAATGGCACTATCCAATTATTGGTTAACATATGAGAGCAGTCCAGATGGGATTGCTTTGTGTGTGTGTGTGTGTGTGTGTGTACGTGTGTATCCCAGCACGTGTGCTTACACTTAATTAACTCTATGCTGAGATCAAGTGTCAATACAAGGGCACAAAAATCGTTACGTTTATTTGATTTTGCACGTGAGAGTGGGCTGAAAGTTCCGTGTAGTACGCTAGAGTGATACAAGCGTGTGTGTGCGTGTGGGCACACGTGGGTGAGAGGTCTGCCTGAGAGGTTTATTAATATTGTGCCTAATTCACGCTTATCAGCGTCTTCATCTCACTGCCAAAGTGACTCCCACCCTCAGTTGACCAGTGCACTCATTCACAATACAGAAAGATTGACATCCGCACCCCCTGTCTTTCTCCCACCACCCATTACATTGATTATTTCCATTCACACACACATACACGCAGATGTGTGCAGCTATTCTTCTTGGGACACTTCATATCATACTAGAAATGAGGTTCTGCCTTATTAGGTTCAGGTTTTGGTCCGCATAAGCAGTGCTGGTACAGTATAGTGCAGTGTTTATGCCAGAAAAGGTCCTAAAGAGGTTATAAATATAAGCGCCCACATCTTCTCAATTTCCCTTCTCCCTTGCCTCTTTCTCCTTCCATTTCCCTTTCTATCATTCTCCTCCTCCTTGCTGTCTGACTTTTACTCTGTATCAAACAACAGTGCAGAATGAATGTCCCCTTCATTTGCACTGGCGTAATGTACTGATGAAAAATGAAGTGATCCCTCCAGACAGATTAGTCATCAGTGAGGGGACCTCTGCAGGAGAGAACGATATGAGAACGTGTATGTGTGTGTGTGTGTGTGTGTGTGTGTGTGTGTGTGTGTGTGTGTGTGTGTGTGTGTGTGTGTGTGTGTGTGTGTGTGTGTGTGTGTGTGTGTGTGTGTGTGTGTGTGTGTGTGTGTGTGTGTGTGTGTGTGTGTGTAGATAAAATGACTTTCCTGGGGGCCTTCTTTGTGTGTAATATTTCAGCGTGTATTATTGGAGGGCCATGATCTGTGCGCTTTAAGAGCTTTCCTCCATTGTTCTGTCCCCGGTAACTAATGTTAAGCATGAACTTCGGTGAACTTGAACTGTCTTAGTTTTCTCTTCGCTCTCCCGTTTAGTGCTGTCAGATTGTCACAGTCGCAAGGTAAAAAATGTCTCCCTTATTTCTACAGCGATGACCTTAGCCATTATCTACTGGAGAGCTCACCAGTCATTCTGTTCACACCAAAATAATTGATTGGTGGAGTCACTCTTCCTCTCTATATGCTGTTATCAGAGGTTTATTCACATACTATTTTTTGCCCATTTTATACTTTTTTTTGTGCTACAAATACTGGAAATGTAACCTGCTTACATTGTATTAATTTAATTTGAATATTTAAAGGCGTCACGAAGAAGAATCATGTAAAGCACTCAGTTTTTAAAAGATTTAAACTAAATCCCCTCCAACGAAAGTGTGTTTTCTAATAACATTTTAGTATTATTTTATATGACATGTCATGAGTGATATAAAAAGTCAAGTATCTCCACCTTAGAATTGCAGTGACAGTTTTAAAGAAAGATTCAGACAGCCAGACTCAGTCAAATCAAAAATCCCATCGACCTGTGGGATACCTGTCATTGTTTTTTGCGTGCGTGTCATTTCAGAAAGCATAATTGGTGAAGCCAGGTGTAGAAAATGATCGATATTTTGCTCACTATGTTGTTGTAAAATGCAGATATGTCAGGGGTAGTGATCGGAAATGATATGGATATGTCTAGGTGCAGGTAATCTGCTGAAAGGTGAGTGGATAGAGTTGCAGAAGTGAGGCATATTCACAGATTTGCAGTTGCATCTATCTGTCCTCCCACTGCGCTCCGAGTCTGCTCTGACTCAACAAAAACTGCAGGTACAGACGTGGTGTTTGTATAAGTGGATTTTACATAACCAGGTGACTCCAATGAACCATCTCACCTGGATGAATTGAAATGCGCTGAAACACTTTCACTCATTGGGAACGAGGAATGTCGTGAAGATGTGAAGATGATATTTACATTTTTGTCTCGCGTCGTGTTTCACAATAATCGTGCACTCTAGCTTTCCTTTGGGGAACTGTCAAGGAGTAAGAATGTGTTTGTGTTTGAGGTGCAAACATGAACCACACATAATTTCCACTTTGCTGCTGATCCATACACAGCATGCCATTCGCTGTATTAAAACTATTTTAAAGCTATGTAAGAAATTACTTTTAGAGGGACATTAGGGTCAGCTAGAGAACACTACTGGAGCTGGAATGTGTCTTCTTATTTTCTTCCTCTCCTCAAGTTTCTCGAACTGAGAATAAGTAGAATAATTCATCTCTCTCCACTGAGATGGCCTGTTTGACAAATGGAAATGTCTCTGTCTGCTGCCTTACCCTTCATGGGAGTCACAGTTAAGTCTGGATGAGGTGGTAACTCATCTGTCCTTGTCAGTGTGTTACACAACACTGACAAGGACAGAATCCGAATCTTGTCAACTTGTGCACAACAAACGTAATATACTGAAGCTGAACAATGGCATCATGAATATGTATGTGATACCTTTCCAGGAATTATTACTTATATTTGTATTTATTTAATTGTTCTCTTCACTTATCGCAGCCACGTACAATTTCCAAGGCACTTTGCTCTATTTGACACAGTCCATCTGTTACCGCAGTACAAAACACAAACTGAACGAGCTCTGCCCCGAGAGGTTTTGGTACATGAACCTTTGCTGACTTTGATCGCTTAAGAAAAGTTGTAGCATTTTCATGCTTCTGCACCAGTGGCAGCTGTAACTGATTACAATGTATTTCCAGGTTGTTTGTTTGTTTATTCATCCCTCTTCCCACTCTTATGAACGTAATATCTTGGGAATGCTGTAAGGCCGTGATTCCCAAGGTATGGACTGTGGCCACTCGGTAAACTAACATAGAACAAAACAATGCCACAGGATTTAAATTACATGGCAATCTCCTTGATGTCTGTGGACCTGGAAAATCTGTCGCCGGATTAATTGACCCCTTACATTCACACTGGTACTGCGTGGGAGCATGGAAGTGTCAATGCTATATGTAGAAATTCTCAGTAAAATTTAACTGCATGAATACTGGTTAATAGAGCTATTTTAGAGCCACTTATACAGTTTTCTAAGACACATGGATGATGGAACAGTGCTGACTGGCTGAACTGTTGAGTCACAACGTCTGCTCTCCTCTCTTTGTCTCTCTCTTTCTAGTCAAGACGACCATTCTGAATTACCAGAGTCCCACCACAGGCCTTTTCCCTGTCAAAACGTGCTCAACATGCAAAGAGGCCAAGGTCCGGGACTCCCTGTACTGCGCTGCTGGTGCCTGGGCTCTTGCTATAGCCTACCGGTTAGTGAATGACATGCACACATTACATTTGTTTACAACTTTGTGACATGATACATAGTGATGTTAAGTATCTCCCACAGCACGTCAAACTGACATCCAGCCTGTCAAATACAATTGTATTTGCCCCACAAGATACTGGCCCTTTTCCACCCACTATACAGTTCTAGCATGACTCAGCTCGGCTTGACTGCTGTTTTGGTTTGTTTTTCCATCAGTGATAGTACCAGGTACGTGGTGCTTTTTTTAGTACCTGCTCTGGTGAGTTTCCAAGCGAGCTGAGCCATTGACAAAGGAATCAAACTGAACAGTAGATCAGTTAAAAAGACTTAAAAATCCTGGAAAAATGCGTTTATCGCCAACATTTACCATGGAACTTTCTGAAATCTCAATATTTAACAGATGCGTCTGGTGTATTTAGCGACAGCACTGCCGAAAGCTGGCGATCATGAGCCTATAATCACAACCCTATCCGCCATACTTTATTTCGGTGACTGACTTTTTAATTAACTGATTCTCATGATTCAGTACACCGAAAACAACCGCTTTGCCCATCACTAGTTTGTGTTTTTGTATAAAACAACGTCATGGCAGTTTCATTTACCTTTCCGTAAAAGAAAGAAACAAATTAAACGTGGACTTTGAAAATAAAGAGCTTTTGTGACTACTCCAACCTTGAAACAGTCGGCCATGGTTGATATTTGGCCCTTCTTTTCCATGGATAAATCAATTCATCTTATTTTATGGAAAAAGTATCCCTTGCGTTCACTCATATCTTAACGTGACACATCTTTAATTTGCCTTGTTCTGAATGTTTATTATTTGACCTAGTCTGACCCTAGTTGAGACAGTTTTTTAAAAATTATTATTTTGGCCCCCTCTATAATTGAGTTTGACAACGCGGTCTCTCCTGTTTTCAGAGTTGTTTGGAGTAAGATCCACTCCAAACATGCATTAAATCAAGCTTCTTTTCTCTAGTCAGCAAACATAAATTCTTCTAATAACCAGCGAACTTATTTTTATTAGCCTAGCTCAGAAACATAATATTATTTTACAAAGCTGAGACTAAATCTACATGCCCTCAACAAAAAGCTTTTAGGGGAAGGCTAATCCCTGTTTGGTGAATTAACTCTTATCTTGAGCAGTTTTCAGACATGAGCTCTGGAAAATGCCTGGCAATTGTCGGGGCATTTTTCAGAGTTTGCTGTTCACTAATGGAGAATGCAAGAAATAGGTTTGGTCCTTTTGGTGCGCGAGCAGGAGGCAGGACAATCACTTCTTTTTAAATGTTCATAGACTTTGTATTCTCACAATAGACCCACTCAGACATATTACTTAAATTTGACCAGGCGGCTGGCAGGAAAGGTTCTGGAAAAGGATCAAAGCTTTGCAGTCTCACATACGGCACATAGAGAGTCTGAAAAGCAGCTTTGGTGTGTTGTGGAGGTAGTAAACACAATTAGTCCGCAGCTTTTTGTGGACAGTTGCTTGATAATATCTTGCTGCTGATATGATATTTCCATAACTTTGTGTGCACTTGAATATAAATGAAAAATGAACTTGTTTGCAAAGGAGACGTGGCATTTACCTTATAAGATAAGATCTGGCTGATAAAGTCATTGTAATATTACAAAATATTCTGCATCAGAGATTCATATATTTACCAGATTTACATATAGTATGTATATATATGTATGTCTATATATATATATATATATATATATATATACATACTTATAGATATTCATATATGTACATATATGTATGTATGTGTGTGTGTGTGTATATATATATATATATATATGTATATATATATATATACATATATATACAAACACATATATATGTATGTGGTGCATTATTTGGAAAAACAGACCATGAATCAGATGATTGTTTCACAGTGTTCGGTACCCAATCCCTGTATCTTGAACGTTTTGGTTCTCTAATCTTCCATCTGCCTCAGTGATCTGAAGGCTTTACTTTTTAAAGACGTCTTGATTAGCCAAGGAAAACACTTGGGACCTCTTAAACAACTGCCCTTGCTCATGATGCCAGTGTTCCTCAGTGACTAGTGGGGAAAAAAGACAGAATTTCCACAAAGTATGCACATAAGAGGACGGAGAAATGAACGCATGAGTGGATGGGGTAAAATACCGAGCGAGAGAGAGACTAAAGGAGAAGATATAAAGGAGTTGAAGGGTAAGGTGGGGAGAGGGACAAATCAAGCAAATGAAGGGAAAAGAGAGGGAAGAAATGAGATTAAGGGGGAAGACAAGGGTAAAAATAGAGTGTACTGCAGTGATGTGACCAGTGGCAGATCCCAGTCATCAGTCATGGCTGCCTGCTATTAGAATTGTCACTTGGATTTAATTAAGATTATTCTCATCTGACAGGCTTGGCTAGTGCCTTTACTTACTTCCCAACCAGCTACTCTATACATTTGAGTGTGTGTGAGACTGAGTCAGGGTCTGGACTGGCAGGTGGATTTGCCTCAAACTTGTTTTCCAACTTGACATAATACATTTAATCCACCACCATGTCCAGAAACATGGAATTCTTATTTCTGTATCACATTTTATGTGTTATATTTCTTTTAATGGAGGTTGGTCAGTTGTTTGACCTTTTGTGACACACACTATATTTTTCTGATTAATTGCAATTAAATTAATCGAGCTGGTTATTGTACTGCGACCTCTGGTCCCCTCGTGCATATTATAAAGTTAAACACTGTAATGTGGGACACATAATGATGAAACGCCGCCTGCCTGACATCACTTTTGATGTGGTGGGTCACATCAGTACGACAGTGTGATTAATACTCTGTGTACCACTGAAAATCAAGCAGGTTTAATTCCTGTGGCTTGTATTAAATCTTTCTTTGTAAAGACATTATCAGGATGAGATGTATGTGTATTTCAGTTATTGACTTCTAAGCGATATTTTATCATTTTTAGTTAGAAATAGTTTTTATGCACGTGAAATTGGACAAAATTCACAATGATTTTTGTCCTTATCTGAGAAGGTTCTCAGGCTGTAGCTGTGATTAAAAAATGTCCCTTGCCAAGAGAAATAGGACCATGTCTTTACATGATGTGTGATCTTGTAGACGCCGTCCCCCCCAATTGCTGGTCACTCATGTGATGTAAATTCACTTGGCAGTACTTGCCTGCAGTTTGTTTAATCCTCTTACCACTGATTCCCTTTTTTTACTTTCTAAGGATATGTAAAAATCACCATGTCTATAACCCAGAGAAGCAATGAGAGTCAATGTCATCCTTCCCTCATATGTTCTGCCTCTTTTCCTGCTGGTGCAGACGCATCGATGACGACATGGGCCGAACCCATGAATTGGAGCATTCTGCCATCAAGTGCATGAGGGGGATCCTCTACTGCTACATGCGACAGGCTGATAAGGTGAGTTTTTAGCCAGCCTCCACACAGTTTGCATAAAAGCACCCAGCACTTACATGGCGTATGAAAGATCAAAGTTGTAATCCGGTGCCACTATTCATCAAAGCCTTTCAGAGCAGGAGCACTGGACACATCTGGTTCCTCTTTCATATCATGACAGATGACAATGGGAGCCGGTTGCTTTAGTTCTAAAGGTTTAATAATCAGCAATCTGTTAATTGCCAAAGACCTTTATTCTGAATGGAGGACATTTCAACAATGTCTGCAGAAAAAAAACGCATGCTTATGCATGAGTAGGCTGTGAATAGAAAGTGGCAAGACAATAATGTGCTTCAAGCAGGTCCAGATGTGTCCGTAAAGTTTCTTTATTCTCCATGTCTTTCAGTAGCACTGCTTATATGCGCACGTATACGGACTGCCCTTCTCTCTCATCTGTCTTCGACCTTGACGACCTAATTTACACAAGAGCTTTCCTGTATCTTAATTACAAAGCTGCGTTTACACACTTAATTACACAGAGCAGCTTTGTTACAACCCCGTCTCCAACACTTACAGAGAACATGGTATTTTTAATAGGGATGTGACACCGGGCCACTGCGGAGCAAAAAATATCCTAGAGCCAATTCAGCATCTGGCCATCACTGCAATATAGTATGGTGTAAAAGGAACTACGGTACTATTTTTGGAGATTTATTGATTTTTCAGAAAATGAAAAATTATTTGATATCAAAATAACGACATTGGGAGTTGGTGGGGTTACACCAACTATGCTTCAGAAGAAGAAAGACATTTCTCAGACAGTGGTACACTGTGACATGATTGAAGTAGATTACATGAGGATGTGATGTTAATTTATGTGTCTTTACTATTTATAACAAACAATGTGTATTTTAAACCCAGGAGATTGTGTCAGATTGTTGAGAATTGGTGGACGTACTTTGTAAATAAAATGTATTATTATAAATGAATTAATTCATTTGTTTGCTTACTTTTGTTTATTTATTATTACTATTACACAATTGCTGTCCATAAATATATAGGAGAGGCAGATTTTTCTTTAGTTTCCTCCATTGTAACAGGAAACAGCTTGAAAATTGCTTCGGAATATTGTGTAGGACATGGATATAAAAATAAATGCATGGAGGCAAACTTGGATAGTAACCTATGGAGCGCCAAGCATTCTCACTGATTTGAAGCATTACCTATTGTTAGCTGCTGAAGGAAGTAGCTCTCTCTCTCCCTGCCTGCCTCACACACACACACACACACACACACACAATTGGCCGCTGTGGGATGGCAGGAAGTGGAGCAGTTTCAGTATAAGTGGAACAGAGGGTCTTAGCTATGACCTACTAGGAATGAAAATAAAAAAAGCGAAAAGGTGAGCAGAGACAGTGTGCCAGTTGGAAGAAAAAGAGGAAAACTAAAGGGTCTAAGAAAATGAAGCAAGACACGGAGAGCAAGAGGGACAATAAAAAAGAAAAGAGTTGAATGATCGAATGTATGGGGAGTAGGGAGGGTGATGTACGGAGAGAGAGAAAGAATAATGGAGACAGCGTTGGGGGACTCGATGATGGAGAGAGCACTGTAGAGAGGTGGTGGAAGAAGAGAAACAAACGAGGTAAAAATGGGACAAAGGGCCAATTATTTATAACTTTACGGGGCTGGTGGCCTAGCTGTGAATGGGTGTGTAGTCGAGTCCTTACAGCAAACACACAAACCCACCAATGAACCACAGCACACAAAAACAGCCGACAATGTGTTATTACATTCATATGTTTCTGTTTGTCGTGTACAAGTCAGAGTTTGGTTGTTGGGTTGTGCAGTATTTAACCCAAGGTTATTGTTCATAAGTTGGACATTTTGTCAATAGTCCTGTTTTTTAATGTGAGGGACAACATATTAATTCATATTTTAGGTATGAACTGTTTGATTTTGTTGTGTTTTTGCAGCGAAAATATATTTAAGTTTGACAGAATTTAAAACACTGACAGCTTCTCAAACAGAAGAGCTACTGAATGACGTTCAAACACCAAAGGAAGCTGAAGCATCCGTGAAAGGAACTGCTAATGTGAAGGCTTTACCAAGGGCAGATGAAACTTCTCTGTCTTCCTCATGTGTGCATTACTCACCAGTCTGTTTGCCCTCGTGGTTTCTTAGTTTCTTTTTCTTGTTACCATCTCTCTCTTTCTTCCTTTACTCGCCGTTTGCACTTGACCCTTCGCTTTCATCACGTCCTCTCTTTGTTGGTGTCTCTCTACCAGGTGGAGCAGTTTAAACAGGACCCCAGCCCCTCTAAGTGTCTGCACTCGGTGTTTAATGTCGACTCCGGTGACGAGGTTCACACCTACAGTGACTACCACCACCTGCAGGTCAGCCATTGTGCAGATAAGTGCATTCACTCCTCACTGAAATAATTGATTAGTATTGCAACCGAAATCTTACATAATTCAGTTATCATGAAAAATGAATATGGATTAATAAGGATGATAGTATATACTGATCAGCCTCAACATTAAAATATCCAGCTGGAGATTATGTGCAAAGGTTATTCCTTGTTTTAAAAAAATGAATTCCTCCACATTACTCTGTGGGTTTATTGTTTAATCGATGTAACAAGTTCACTAGCTGTGGTCGTGAAATGATCTGTGAGAGGTAAGCCTTGCTAAAATTGAGCAAACAGGACAAATAAATGAGTGTACATGCATGTACAGTACAGTTGGAAAGTGGTGGATGTGCATTAAATTGGCGCTCACAACCTATTGTTCTGTCGGTGTGTGAACAGAGGCCCTTTTGTTGAGTAATGTTTAGATGTTGAATGCCCAATTAATGGACAGATCGTCTCAGTAAAGCCACAGTTACTTGCCCGAGACAAAGAAAAACACAAAAAAAATCATCCAAGCTCTAAATGTTAAGCATTTATTCCATATTCATTTACTTCTTGGCTTATATTCCTTTTAAAGCAACTTTGCAGGCACGTAAATTGCATTATTGATGACACTGCTTTTGGCTAATATACAGCTCACATGGCAGCTCCTACACAATGTAGGAAATCAAAGACAGTTGTATTGTTGGAAATATCACACATGTTTTTTTGTTTCTTTAATGGTATCTCATCCACTCTCTCTTTTTTTCCTCTTTTACTGCTGCAGATCGATGCTGTTTCCCTCTTTCTGCTGTACCTAGTGGAGATGATCTGCTCTGGCCTGCAGATCATTTACAACACTGATGAGGTAAACAAGACTTTTAAATGACTGCCAAAGTAATCGATTCTAGACACAAGGGATTTTTACCTGACCTGTTTATTTGTGTCATGTTTTCTGGCTCCATCTTCACGCAGCATTTATCTGAGGTATAATCACTGACGTTACATTTTAGGTCATTTCGGTCTTATTTTCTCTGGTCAGTTGAGAGTACTTTTAGGATGTATGGTATCATTGTGGCTGTAGGAACAACAGTGTGTTTGTAAACCACGTTCATGCGGCTTGTGTGACTATTGTATAGGTTGTGGTTGGGTTCCCTCATATTTCATACCTGCTAAACATCAGCATTTGCAACCATTACTGTCAATTTCAAGTGGCATCAGTGGCAAACAGGTCTGCTTAAATGGTCATTAAGCCTGCCCCACACTGGAGGATTTCCACTGTGGGAGATCAGGACTGAAATCTGGAAAAAAATGTTTTATCCTTTAGTGTGTTGCGGGCTATAAATGGTCAAGTTTAAGACTCATTTCTACACATTGTTTTTTTCGGTTTGCCGTTTGTGTTTCAGCACTGTCAATTTTAAACATTTATTTATAATGCTGAGGCATTTATAAATAGTGCATGTATATATATATATATATATATATATATATATATATATATATATATATATATACATATACATATATATACATATATATATATATACATATACATATATATGTATAGATATATAGATACATCTATATGTATATAGATATATATAGAGATATATTATATGGATCTTTTATCACCTTAAAAACATTGTAGACCTACTAAATTTCAAAGATATAAGATTAAATGGTGCTCTTCTCTGATCCAACTTGCTGCTATGAAGTCAAATAAACCAGTGTGATACATGTCCACTTATATAAATCAGAGATGCCCTGTTAACTTTCAACGTGGTAACATTGCAATGATTTAAATGTTCTCCTGGGAATCCAACTGTTATCACCTTATTGGCAGCACACGCATGTTCACTGAAAAGCGTCTACAGTGTGAATGGTCTCTTCTCCATTTTGATGCGTCCATCTGCTGTCAATTTTTAATCTTCTCTATGTTCCGCTCTTAATAATCCAACCAAGGCGACGCAGCTGTTGAGTTTACACACTATGCTGTTTATTGTTTATAGGCCTTCAGAAACTCATTTGTTCTGTCAAGTTTTTATTTGTCGGCTTATTCACAGATTTACTGAACTGCCACAGAGTGGTCAAGTTTGCGCTGGCGGTAAAGGTATATGTGTGTTTGCTGAAAGGGGCTAAAAAATTGAGGACATGACCAACATGACACTAATCAATTTTGGAGCATACAGTCTTCACTCTGTTTGCATAGCCCACTCACCAGTGACATCTCATTTTCCTCCATTTCTCCCTCCTCGTGTCAACTACATTGACATGAGCAGCACATTCTTTCTTTTTTTGCGTTCTTTAATGAGGGCAGTCCTGTTGTGTAGCCACCTGTATTTGCACGTTTAAATTATACTTATAAGCTAATGTGAATTAAAAGAAGCAGTCTGAAGCCAGCACACAGGCACCTACACACACTTACACACACACACACATGCACACAGAGCCCATCAATCTTTGAATGAACAAACGTCAATTTCACCAAACCGAAGGAGTTGTGATTTGTTTTTTGAACGCTCTTTGAAATGCGTTTCATCCTAACTAATCGCATGATTACAGTATAATTTATTAGTTTGCTCTGAGCTGCCACTGCTTGTGAAGGTGTTTACTTGACTGAGCTGGAAGCTGCATTGCAGTATTTTCCTCCATGAGGTGGTTAAGAAAAGGCTGCCGCATGTCCTCTGAGAAGATGCACTATCGACCTCTCCTCAGATGCCATTTTTACTTTCATTCAGCATGAAATTAAGCCTCTAATTAGCTTGTGTTGCTCTTCGTCTGTGTTGTTGTTGATTTTGTTGTTGTTTTTTTACGTAATACAGGTGTATGCAGTCAGAAGAACATAGCTCTGCAAAATGTACCCATGAGTTGCAAACACCCCTCCGAAAAGCGGTGCTGTCAGGGACAATGGTCCAGCAGCAGCTAGACAGAGAGGCTCGTTTGGCTGGCGGGCAGTAACATTCATTAAGATACCATTAAGATACTAAAAAGTCCCCCTCGTTAATCATGTCGCTCATAAAACCCCAAATAAGAGACTCGACACACACCTTTTTTCCCTCTTCCCTCTCTCCCTGCCCTCCTTCACAGACTGGCCTATTTACGTCCTCACACAGGTTCTATCTGCCTCTCTTCATCGCTCTCTTTCACTCTCTCATCTCTCACTTTCCTTACCGTGCTTTGTCATTATAGATTATATCTCCCATCAGTCAAGGCACACACACACACACACGCTGCTACCTTCATGTCTTATTAATGATTCAATGCCTTTAAGTTATTACACATTTCATGATTCCACCCCTCCTTTTTTTTTAAATGTGTTTATTGCTTTTCTGTCTCATCTCTCTCAAATGAAGTGTTTTAAATATGAGAATCGCCTCAACTTTTCTAATTACACCATAAACATTCTGACCTTTAGTAAGGCGATGAAATCAAGGGCACTGTTGATGAGTTCTGAGAAAATGTTGCTATAAATGGAAGGAAGTTGTGACAAGTGTCCAATTGTTCTCTTGTCATGGGAGATTGACAAGGTAATGAAACTACAGCCTGATCTACTGCCACAGTTTGCGTGACTGCAGGGCGAGTATGAGCGCTGATGAAGAAGTGACTTTTTAATGAGCACCAGGGTCACACACCTCGACCCTGTTCCTTATTTAAGGTCACCCATTATGCAAGTACAGTGTCTAAGAGAGACTCTACATATCAATATGCCGTGTCTCCGATGATGTATTCATTCCGATTGTATAGCGGTCATCCCTGATGGCCATGTCTTCCTGTGCTTGATGTGTGTCCTCTGTGTGCAGGTTTCGTTCATCCAGAACCTGGTGTTCTGCGTGGAGAGGGCCTACAGGGTGCCTGACTACGGTATCTGGGAGCGAGGCAGCAAATACAACAATGGCAGCACTGAGCTGCATTGCAGGTCAGTGTATAATCTCAGCAACACTTGAGGCCAACTTGCATGTATGCAGCGGAAGCGTCAGCTGAGACACTTCTACGGTGGACCTGAAGTGCAAATCACCACCACAAATCGGAAAACACAACAACATACTGCTGATTTATTGAATTGTTATGCACCACAGCTTTAAATGTAGCTTTAAAATGATGGATGCAAACAGTGAACTGTAGCAGATTCCGACTGGTTCCATGTAAATAAGATGTGTAAACGCTTAAATTAAGCAGTCATCTCTCCTCAGGCAGGGGTGTGTTCTTTTTTGTGCGTTTTGAGTGTTTGTCCATATCAAATCAAATGAATCCTTTTAATTGCGTTTGCATCATGTTTATCATCCTACTCAGTCAAACAGCTCAACTGGAGCAGTTTTATTTAAAGTAGCGTGTCTAATCTCATTTTACTACAGATGTTAAAACGGGATGTGCTCATATTTCCATGGAACATTTCTTGATTATATATTTTTTTTATTTCACACACTGACATTCATTTGAAGTCTTATTAGACTTGTAATAATTCTCTGTGGGTTCATCGCAATACTCATCATAGTTTCACATTGTTTCACATGGTCATAGCCATCATAGAATCCATTGTTATTATACAACTATATAGACAGCTTGTGCTGAATTACCACAAACCAACTGGACATTAAAACAACATTAAATGAACATGCCCTGGACTGAGATATAACAGCAGTACTGTATGTGAAGACATTTACTGAAAGACTGGCAGAATATTGTTTTGCAGTCTACAGTACGCGCTCACACACTCACCCGTCTACAGCAACACTTTCATCATGTGAATCTTTATCTCCACCTGTCAGTTGAAACTGTTGCATCATGACGCTGCTTTGCTTGTTTCCCATCAGTTCACCAAAAAAAGAAACTCCTGTTTCCCCACCGAGCATCATTGCTTTCTCCATCTCCGTGTGAGGTGCTGACAGCCTGGCTGACCGCTACTGCTACTACAGTGCGTCTTCATACAAAGCTAGTTTTAGCAGAGCTCTTGTCGAGGCTGAATCCGCCAGCCGTCATCTTTTATTTTTGAAGAACTGATTCAAACTTCTCTAATTGAATTGAGTTCATTTTGTACTGTCAGCAGCTTTACTGCCAGTCACCGCCAAGTTTCCTGCAGTTTTTTTTTTTTCTCCTCCTCCTTCCTTTTCTTTTCTCGGGAAATGTTGGCAGGATAGAAAGGGAAACAAAATGACAGTGAAATTGATTCACATTTAGTCGGCCTTGCAGTCTGAGTAGCCAGCCAGTGTGAAATTCAGTAGACCACAATCTCAGGATATTTTATCTTTATTTAATCCTGATTTAATCCGCGGTTAGCTGTTTCACATTCAAGGGTGACTGTTATTGCGTTTTGTTATTTTTGGCCTCCGACACCTAAAAAAAAAGAGTCCATCTTGTTATCGCCATCACAACACAACAATTGTTGTCAATCCCATGTAATACAAGATATTCTTTTTCATCTGATCTGACCCATTGTGCATTAGTGTTCCATTGTTGTGTATAATTCTCATCATTCCTTATCTCTGCAGCTCCGTGGGTCTGGCTAAAGCTGCTCTGGAGGCCATCAATGGGTTCAACCTTTTTGGAAACCAGGTATTTGATTAATTCGCCCCTTCCATGTACATGTTCCCTATTCCTCATACTTGTTCTCCTGTCGCTTGTCTAATCATGTCACACAACTTCTGTATAGATAGATTTCTTAGTTTCCTATTTTCAATCTATAAAAGCATCATTGTAGCCCCACATAGCGGCGAAATATGCTTGTATGTGAAGTTCCTTCAGTAGTTGAATTGAATAGAAATGCAGGGTTGTTTGAAGGAAGCGACACCATCAAACAAAACAAAGAGACATCATCAGCATAATCAGTACTACTGGCATCGATGCTGTGACTGTGTCCAAGAGAAATGATTGACTGTCAGTTGAGTCATCCAGCAAGGTTTAGTTTGGCTCAGCAGATTCTTTGTGTTTCTGCAGACTCCAGACTTCTGTTTTAACTTTGTTTTATCTCCGTCTGATTTGTAACGTCCATTAGTGGATGATGTGTTTATTTGTCTTTCTTTTTGGTGAGAAATAAAACGGCAACATCTACTAATGGTTTGGAACATAAACCCTTCACTACTATTGTCTTTTCCTCAGTCATCTAATGTGTTAGAGTGTTATTAGGTTCATTGTATTTGGGCTGTAAGATTGGCTGTGTATTGTTGGTGGTTCTCTTCTGATCAGCTGCAAAGTGAGGGCTTTAACCATGGAAATTCTGTCACTGAGCTCAGCTTTTTGCAAAAACATTTCTGTATAGTTGGCGTTTTTATGACCCATGCCGTGTGTGTGTGGTCCATGTAGTGTTTTTTCCCCTATATAGGAATGGAAGAACTACATTCAAGTGCTTGGAAATAACTTCAATCTTGATTTCCCAGCAGACTGTCATCTCACCCACTCACCGAGCCTACACCTCTAACTGGAACATGTAGATCGTCGTGTACTTTGCGATCCCATTTTACACCAGTCATGTAGAATATGTGTATTTGTGTATCTTTGACATTCAGTCTTCAGTTTGGTTAAGTTTGGATTTTTCCACTATCCCCTGGAGTCACACAAGAGATACAAAGAATGGCAGCTTTGCGGTGTGACAAGTTGAAGTGGGTGGATAGAATTATTCTTGCCAAGTGGTGCATCTTTCAACTCTTCAAACTGGTCATTAAATGTTGCACTCAAATCTGAACAGGTTCTACAGTGCGCTCCGTGTGGGTAATGTCACCAAAAAAGCAGGGATGCAATGGACCACACATGCACACACACGTTTTCTTTTCTTTGAATTGAATGTGTTCCTTTTAATATTCTTTCAGTATATTCTACACTCTCTCAACCTTTATTAGTACTAAAAGCAATAAAAGCAACAACAATGATGGCTTTCTAGAATCGATGATGTCGGTCTATAAGTGACTCATATAATAATACAGTCACATTTGCAAAAAAATACAGCATCAAGGGCTATGTTCAATGAATAGGTGGCTTGGTAAATTGAGGTATATGGGAAGGACTAAATTAATAAAACAAAATGACAGATTTTCTTTGTTATCACAGCGCGTAATATAATATATTTTTGTAATCCTGCCTTGGTTTCTATTGCATAACCTCTATTATCCAGTACTGTGCAAATATCTCAGGACACCATTAGCTTTGATGTTTTGAGGTCTGTCAAATTCTGTGATCATTATTGATCATTGAAAATTGGTCTTGTATATTAGCAAACTGTGCATGAGTTTTTACTGCAGATTGTCAATATGAAATAGGAAAAACACAAGTTTTACCAATAACAAGTGTAAGGGGAGGTCATACTAAATACTCAACAGTGTAACCTGTAGAATTATGTTTTATATTTTCTGGATATGTTCCAATAAGGTGAGAAAATATCAGTTTATTTATTTTGCCTCATTTCAAGTAAATCAAAGTCCATACATTTGCATCAAAAACACATCATCAGCAGTTTATTGAAAAACTGTATTTCATTCACTCATAGCTCTCTGTCTGTGTGAAACTGTAATGGGATTATCCAGAGAAAAGACAGCTTTATTTTTTTTTATTAAGATGAAATGTTCAAAGAAAATGTTACCCCTTGGAATGAGGCCACAGTTTACAGAGCGTGGAAGCAAGGTAAAAGCTCTCATCGTATCTGACATACTGAGTTTTCTTACACTGTGTTGCACTAACTCCAGAAAATGTTTCTCTGAGAAGGTCATTTCCCTGACATGTCACACAGCTGCCTACACTGATGGCAAGCAAAATCCACTGCATTATGCAAACCACTATGAGAAAGCTTGCTGATTTGACTAAAAGTCTTGACTGGACCTGTTTTCTGGGTAAAAAAAAAATAAAAAATACTCTGACTGTGTTCATACATAATGCATCTGACTTACATTAGAAAATCCTTAGCGACTTGCAAGAATCTGTCAGGTGGTTTTCTGTTGTCACCTCTAATAGAAATGGTTGATCTTTATAGAAACCAGAACAGGTTTGACCATTTGCTTCACAGAGCGCACACATGAAGTGGCCCTTGTCATTCTGCTAAAGGCCGCTTTTTAAATTAAAGCTCTGCACAGACGGCCGAAATTTAACCAGCAGCACTTTGTTTTTTTGGACATGCTGACTTTGTCAAGTGATGGCACTTTTGATTCACTCTCATTCAAAAACTCCCACATTGTACTTACGAATATGGACCAGTTTTGTCAGTGTGTTTTGATGGTGCGGAGGTGTGATAGGGTTTTAACGTGACCTTTAAAGGAGCCGTTTGTGATTTTTGCTCACGTAGAACAAAGATAGCATTGCTGTGTTATCTGCCAATCTCGCAGAAACATTGTAATTCAGCATCAAATGTGCATTATAATGTGCAACATTAAGAAGACTCTTGTTTTTCCCTTTTTTTTTTGGACTTATTTGCCTCTGCTGAAATTACAAATCGCTGTCTTGAATAATTAGTGGCCAGATGGCGCTTTGTAACCACTAATCTGATAAAAACACCAAAGCTCCTGAAGTGACCATTGCCATACATCAGGAAAGAAACCATGTTTAGCAACAGATGGAACTTACAAATGACGTGTTATTCATTTACTCTGTTTTCTGTGAAAGCCTGTTTTTTTCTTAAAGGCGTTTACTGTATTGTATTATATCTGTTGATGGTGCAAGGTCAGTAATGATGTCTTATTTATGTGCCATGCTCTGCAGGGCTGTTCGTGGTCTGTGATATTTGTGGATCTGGATGCCCACAACAGGAACAGACAAACCCTCTGCTCCCTGCTGCCTCGAGAGTCTCGCTCCCATGTGAGTCTACCCATCTATCTGTGCATTTTCCAAAAAAATACCAAATGACTAGTGAGGCTATTACTATGCTGACTAATGGTGATGAGTTCTAAAAATGATCAACAAAGAGCAGATGTGCATTTTTTTTTCACCCTTTTTAGTAAAATTGTGTCATAACATACTAAATAGAGTAAAACATTTTTCCCTTGAAAGAATTGAATTGAATTGAACAATTGATCATCTTTATTCCACATTAAATACTTAAAAACTGTATTTTATCAATCCATGCATTATATCAGATAATTATTTTTTACAGCATTTGCTCAGAGCTGCCTGATCTTTGCTTGATTGTGGAAAATATACCCCACTGCACTCACGTCACTCCCTGTGAGGAGCAGCTGTGTGCATAATCTCCTCCAATCAAAGACTGAAATAGAAGCCTACCACACATACGCCAAAATATTAAAAGGTTAATTGCACACGTCAAGCAAGCTATTCACTTCACGTCGATATGTCAGTGAATGTCAACAGCACATTTCCCTCACAGTGCAGTCGTTACACTGTCTATACCTGTGGTATTGATGGTTCTGCTTTGAAAAGAAGTGGCAAAAGACTGAAGTGGCTGCAGAGCAAAAAGCTGAAAAATGCAGAGATGGAACAAAAAATAAGTGGTGAAGAAAGGGAACGGGGAAGCAGAATAATTTCCTCCTCTCCACTCCACCGAGTGCAGACACTTAAGGAATAGCTGCCAATAGCACATTGGGTAATTAGAGTAATTAGATGGCCAAAGTGGCGCTATAGCCAGAGAGTTTGACGTTAAAGAGCTGGAAAAAAATGAGAGTAATAAAGAGCAAGAGATGCCAAAGAAGAAAACCGAATTATCAATACAATGTCTGTAACGCTTTCACAATGGAAATTTGGGGTGGGCTTAAATATCAATATGTCAGTTTGTCACCAGTGAGTGATACGATTAAGTTGACTTAACTTAAAAAAAAAAATCCTGCTAATTGGATTCACCAATGTCACTTTTTCATGAGGCCATGTGATGGCACTTATCACTGGAATGAGCAATAGCAATTAAGAGACCAATGAAGAAGTTGACAGCAGGATAGTGGCAGAAAAAAGAATGTTCACCCCTCCAAATCCTCCACTTAATCTTGTAGGGACATTTTGTACTCCTCACTTATCCAGATCATGATGTCGTGGAATATATACAGCATACCCTTCCATTTTCTACCACTTCATCCTCCACAGGAGGGTCGCGTGGGGCGCCGTGCTAATCTCAACTGACATAGGGCGATAGGTAGAGTCACACTTTGGACAGTAAGCCCGTCCATCACAGGACCACATAGATAGAGATAAACAACCATTCACTCTCACATTCAAACCCATGGTCAATTTAGAGTGTCCAATTTATCTCCATATTGCATGTTTTTGGATTGTGGGAGGAAACTGATGTCCTAGCCTGGATGTCTGTCTGTGTACTGCAGCAAATGTTTATAAATGGATAAATTAAAAATACGATTACAGAGCAAAACATAACCATACCTCGCACTGACAAGCTGTCCATATATATGTATATACATATATATAAAAAGAAAAGGCATGTACCTGCTGTTATTAAGGACATCTTCACTGAGGCAGTCCCAATTTTGAGTATGGAAAGTGAGTCCTGTTTATGGAAGCTCTTTTGCATTTGAATAAACTTTAAATATTCATAGCTGTTTGTGTCCAAAGCTGGGGCTTAAAAGCTTCCATTTCCATTGCTTAATAGTGTGAACCATAGAAAATGTAATGAGAATATTAGATGGCCAGTCATAACAGTTTGTCAAGCCTAATAACAATATTAATTCCCGACTGCTGCTCAAAATGAAACTTAATCAGGCAGTGCTTGATTTTTTAAGTAAGGCATCCTTAGTGTGCTGCTTACACACTGCATCCGGAAAGTATTTGTGTATTTTGTTTTGTCATATTACAACAGAAAGGAAGTTTTCTGCTCATCTTTCTATTCAAACCAGTAGCAGCATCCATCCATCCATCCATCCATCCATTATCTACCGCTTTATCCTCTACAGGAGGGTCGTGGCTGACATAGGTTTAGAGTTCTTGGGAGCGCTGGTCCAGGTTTTTATTGAGGATTACTTACTGTAATAGCTACCCTATCACTCAGTGGGAGCTACGGGATACTTGAATTTCCTTAAGGGGATGAATAGAGTTCATCTAATTTAATCTAAAAAAAACACCTTCACAGTATGATGCGGCCACCAAGATGATTCCTTGTTGAAATTGTAGTAGCAGAAGATGAGCAGTGCCTGGTGCTTTCATAGATGACAGGGTTTTTTTTAAGTCTTACTCTGCTTGAAGCCCTGATCAGCGAAAAGGCTGAATGCTGGTTCTTCCATCCCAACTCAGGATCTGTGGAGCTTAGCCACAGAAACCACAGGGTCCTTGGCCCTTTTCCACCCAATTACTCATTTTGGCTGTGTGGCCAGACGTGGAAAGAAGTTTGTTGTACACTTTTTCAACTGTACAAGACAGCGTGGCTCTTGTGAACATTTAATGCAGCAGAATTGTTGTTGCTTTCTCTTTGATCTGCAGAGAAAAATAATTCTTAACATTTCTATTTTTCTGCGCCAGCCGATGCACAGGTCTTCAGTAGATGAATTATCTCACGAAAAACGAATGAAATGAGTGGGGTTTTTTTTTTTATTTTCTCTCTCTCAGAACACAGACGCAGCTTTACTTCCGACCATCAGCTATCCGGCCTTCGCGGTGGATGATGACGCTCTGTATAGTCAGACCCTGGACAAGATCATCCGCAAGCTGCGCGGGAAGTACGGCTTCAAACGCTTCCTTCGCGATGGCTATCGCACTGCCAACGAAGACAAGAATCGCCGCTACTACAAACCTGCTGAAATGAAGGTGGGTGCTCACGCGATGCCTGGAGGCCGATCTAAGCGACATTTCAGTCCTATTAATCTGTGCTTTAATAATGATTTTTATTATTTTCCTAGAGAATTTTACAGCTTCAATTGACAAAAATTATATAAATGTGAAGAAAAAAGTGTTGGAGAAAAAAGACATTGGCCTTTTTTTTAGAGGCAAAACCAGTTCGACATCTGAAACTTTGTACACAGATGAAAAAATAGCACCAATCAAAGCAAGCAAAGCTGAAACCCATTACCCATTACAGGTGTTTTATTCCTGGCAAAATGACAATGCATATAATTGAGACTCAGTTCAGTGAACAAACTATAACTATAACTTAGGAGAGAATAAATGAATTGACTAAGGCTGTGATGTGAAAGTGATGTTTAACCAGGTTACTGTTAACACAGCTGCAGATCGAATTCTTATGTTTCTAAGTCAGAGTTTACAATTGATTTGTGTTTGTTTTTGTAGCAGGCAGTAAACTTTTTTTTATTTTTAAATACTTTGGCAGGACTTGACAGATTACTGCACATGTGGCGGAGAAAAATGTTTAAAACAATATCCCTTTTAGAAGACTGAATTTGCTTTCGGCGGTTCTTATATCTCCATAATTCTCCCAGACATAAGAGACGTGGAGCTGAGAGTTTGGTGGTGAAAGCCTAATTTGCATAATGATCACAAATGTTTGCCATTTGTTTTCTACCAACAGAATTTATCTGTTACTAAATCAGCAAATACTGCAAGTGGGAAGAGACCCATTATATAATGTCTTTAATAGGGCAATACAAATTCTCATCATGTGAGAAATGAAGCACTTGCTGGGTTGTGTTGGGTTTTTTTTGTCCTACACAACATACAAAACGGTTTCATTTGCCTCCTTTTGACTGATGAAATGTAGCGGAAAGTGTCTGGAGAGAAGAAGTCCCAGGTAGACCAGGTTTCCCTGCAGAAGACATCAAGTGAAGTTGTTGTTGTTTAAAGAGACAATTCACTGCAGGGCAGACTTCTGTGCTCCCTGCCTGTTTACCATTGACAGAGAGCAGCAGCCTGTGTGATAGACAGTTTTACCAATCAGTCGAGCTGCTCAAGCACAAAACACCAGGGACCCCTGCCTGTTTACAGCCTCAACAGACCAAAATGCACAGGCCTCACTGGGTGACTGCGTCAGCTCCACCCCGTAAATAAGCCTGCCTCTCTCTGCCTCTTTATGCTCTCTCCTGTCTCTCATTTCTTTAGCTCTCTGTCATCGTCCAATATCTACTGTTGCCTCTTAGCACTGCCAAAACACAGTTTAAAGACATGCATACCGTGCTGCGCTAACACTTACTATAGCTGTAGTGGATATAGCTTCTCGCGTGTGTGTGTGTGTGTATGTGAGAGTGTCAGCTCTTTATTTGTGAAGATGAGATTTAATGGATTTCAATTGATAGCCATGCAAAGGGTTTGTAGGGTAAATGTCTACTTTATTATTTAATTACACCTCTGTTCATTGAATAAAATAGGCACCGGCTCTGATTGGACAAACCACGTATAGAAGTATACACAGTATTTATTTACTAAACTTTTATCATGGAATAAATGCTGAAATGTTGATAACGCTCAAGTGAATAGAGAAAAATAATATGACTTATAGTGACAAAATGATAAATGCAGTGTCGCGGGTGATGGTGGCAGATGACATGAAAAGTGTGTGAACTCATTTTAAACTGTGAGCAAATCAATCCCAGAGACTGTATATATATATTGAGTGGATTATATCATTTTGAAAAGACATCATTCATCAACAGTCATCAATAGCAGAACTGAAGATGTGTGTGTAGCCTTGTTGATGGAGTTTTGGCAAGCTGTAGAGTGGTGACCAGTAGGAAATGTCATGTCACATCTTGGTGGACTGTCGTCAGTTTCTTGACAACGAGAGTTCTCTCTCTCTCTCTCTCTCTCTCTCTCTCTCTCTCTCTCTCTCTCTCTCTCTCTCTCTCTCCCTCTCTCTCTCGCTCGCTCACTCGCTCACTCATCTAGCACTGGGTACAATCAATGTATTACTGACAGGTAATATTGTATACCACTTAAAAAATGAAATTTTCATTCACAATGTCATGTGTGTTGCATCTTTTCCCCGTGCCGTAGCTGCTCCATATTGAGTGCCGCTAAAGTTCAGCCTTCTGTGCCCGTGCCTGTCGTCTTTCTGAAATGGAAAAGCAATAATTCCACTCCTCTCTGTCTCTCTCCAGCTTTTTGATGGAATCGAGTGCGAGTTTCCCATATTTTTCATCTACATGATGATTGACGGTAAGCCTTGTTCTATCTGTAGCCGCCGTTTTGATGCCTCAAGTGGGTCATTGGGAAGATGGAAGACAGACTTGTGCCATTTGACAGGAAATTACATTTTCGTGTTTGCCAGGCTTTAGAGGACTTAAATATACTTTTAAAGAAAAACGTGTCACGTGAAATATGTACGTGTGTTAGCGTGCGTGTGAGCTTAAGGGAATAGAAAAAACAACAAAGGGTGAAGCTTCTCCAAAAAACATGAATTCAAGCTGCATTTAATTGCCCTCGTTCCAGTTTATTCTCCCCTGACATTTTCAGGACAAAAAACAATCTTGATTCTTATCTCAGACTTGTCCAACTAAGACAAAATGAAGGTAACTAAACGTAAAACGTAAGACTCTCGAGGTAAATGCTCTAAATGTATTTGTGCACCTTAGAATGTGAATCTTAGAATAAGTACAATGACAATTTAATAAAAAAAAAAAAAAACCTGTTGTGCTGTTTGTGGCCTTGTCAACGTGACATTTTATTCAGTGATGTAGTTAAAACTGAATATAAAAAAGCAGTGGCCGGTTTGGCCGGATTATTCCAAATTAAATATGTATTTGCAGTGTCTCATTTATAAAGCAGGCAACATCCCTACAACCTTAAAGCTGCTGTCGTTATTTTTTCAGCTGTACATTAATAATGGATTAAATTACTGCTGTGCATGTACTGCACAGGGAATCTCATTGAGATGAAGCTACAGATTACGTGACATGGTCGTTCAGTTTTTACTTAGCATCTTTCAGGTAACTGTTTTGATTGTTTCAAGCCACAGCAGGGAGCTGTTGTCAGAAAGGAGAAAGCACTGATCGAGCCACTGCGTGGAGAACCTTCCCTGCACCAAGCACAGGACACAGTCAGAGACTGTAGCTGGTGGACACAGGGTAGAATCAAGCTGATGACAATGCACATCATTTTCCAGATGGACAAATCTCTTGGAGGCACTTAGACTTAGTTTTAGTCTTCAAAACTGTACTTGTGTCCATTTCCTATACACTGAGCCTGCATGTACGAATACTGTCCGCATGCATGTACTACATCCACTACATATGTCTTTGCTACGTCGATTTTGAATGATGCTGTAACGTTCCATTGTGTTGAAAAATGAATAATATATATATTGTGTGTGTTTGTGTCCAGGTGTGTTCAGAGGAAATAAAGCTCAGGTCAAAGAATACCAGGATCTCCTTGAGCCCATCATCTTCCAGTCATATGAGGGTTAGTAATCACATAACTACCAGAAACACACACACACACACACAACTATGACTTCATTGTGAGGCTTCTGAGTCTACTTCTCCAGCAATGACAAATCATTCACCTATTCACCAGATTGTGTCGCCGACATGCTGTGAATGAGGTGTTCCATTCAACTTAACTTGGTAATTTGGTTTACATCAAAGATCACAACAAGACAGATAAATACATGCAGCATAGGCAGAGACCGGTCTTTATATCCAGAGAAAAGAGCGTCAGACCATCGGTTGTTCATAGAACAGGTATAATTAGAATGTAAAAAGGATTATGATGTGAGACGGAGTGGACTGAATCCACCCCGCAGAGACTTTCCACTGCTTACATGTGAAGGAACAAAACTGCAGAGGTTCATTTGCTGGGTTTTGAAAAGACATGATAAGTGTACCTTGTGTCTCTCATCAATAACCATGAAAAGCGTGAACTCACAAATATGTTTGCTGTTGTTTGTTGATGTTGTTGCTGCTGCTGCTGCTGCTGCAGGGCTCCGTGATCTCCCTGCATCCCGCTGATAAAATCCTGATACTTTCGTGACTGCGGTCTTATTTGGGTGTGGTTTTTGTTACTGCAGATAGTGCTGTCTCTTTCTCTGCACACACATACAGTTAATGCCTGACACTAACCACAACCTAACCACAATTCACATCTTAGCTAAACGTAACCAGTTCCTCATAAAGAAGTTCTCTGCCTTATTAGAACCAGGTTTTCATTGCTCAGTGTTTATGTCTCTCTTACCAGGTTATGCTATCATCCCTAAATACTACTACGTACCCGCTGATTTTGTGGAGGCAGAGCAGAACAAACATGGAAGCCAGAAGCGTTTCCCCAGCAACTCCGGCCGTGATGGGAAGCTCTTCCTGTGGGGTCAGGCCTTGTACAACATCGCCAAACTGCTGGGTACGCCTGTGTGTGTATTTGTGTTTCTTACCATAAACACATAATGTGTTTTCATAGAGAATCTGTTATTTTTTAACGTTTAAGTATTTAGTCTTCATTGCCACATGATGCAGGTGATATGTGTGTAATTGATAAATAGAGTTTTATGTTTCTAATCAATTGATATTCATGTCCATGTGTGCGTATGTGTTTACACTGCAGTGGATGAGCTGATCAGCCCAAGAGATATTGATCCCGTGCACCGCTACGTGCCCCGCCAGCACCAGCGCAACGTCAGCATGCGGTACTCTAATCAGGTAAGCTTTCATGTGCTGGGACTGCTCTCACTGATTTTACAACCTGTAAATGTTAAGGGTGTTCACTCTGACTCTGCCACTGCGTTCAAGTCGACCTTGTAAAAGTTTATTTACCCTTATAAATATGACTAAACAGAGCATTTAAGTGCGATTCAAATAGCTGTAATTGCCTTCTGCTGTAAAAAGGCTAGTAGTGGGAAGATAATAAACGTTCTTCGTTTATAAGTTGTGTACTACACCTAAGCAGCACTAGTAAGTGTATGGAGACATATGAGACCCAGAATGCAGAGGCAGACGTGGAGATTCCAAAAGAAATTGTATTTTTTTAACACCAAAAGAGGTTATTAGAGTGTCAGGCAGGAAATGAATCCTTCTTCAGATTGAATCACAGTAGGAGATCAGGATGGCCCTGATTCACAGCTGCATGGACCGACAGGCAACAGACACGAGACAAAAGGGCAGGGAAAAGGAAAACTAGAGAATCCCAAAACTCTGACTGATTTGTCAAAGACTATCGTCATGGGTCAGATTTCCCCAAAGGCTCTCAGCAGAAATCAGATTTTCTCTCAGAATACTTATGATGCGATAAGATACGATATACTGTATTGTCCCTGTGGAGAAATTGGTCTTGTGCTCAAGTGCTGCATCCGTAAGTGCTGTCATAGTAAAGTGAAAAACCTGTGCCAAATCACATTGATGAAAGCTTGATTTACATTATGCTTATAATGTGGCTTAGTCATGCCAAAACTGTTCCCTGACCCAGCTTTAATGCAAAACTGGAAGCCGTCCTCATTTCCACCCACAAACTCCACTAACTCACAATTAAAAATGCTCCAATACTCTCTCGTTCTCGCGTTGTGTTAAGTTGGTAATTAACACAACGCGAGTTGAGTTAAGTTTTAATCGCAGCTCAGTCATCGTCATTTTAACAGCTGAGACTGGGCCAAAAGGCCACTTTTGTAGACAATAAATACACCGCACTGGTGACTGTTTCCTCTACAAACAGTCACCAGTGCGACAGTGACTGTGAGTCCACGTCTGAGACAGAGCCAGCAGCTCTGAGGAGATGAAGCACAAATGAAGAGGTAGAGATGCATATACAGCGTTACATTGGCAGTGTATTGTCTTTGTCTTACTGTGTGGATTGATGCGCTCCGTCCTGCCCCTGTGCTGTATGTTCTGTTTTGTCTTTGTAACCAGGCAGGTAGAAGGTTCTAGAACAAAGTGCATAAGAAAGGACTGGATCTGAGAAAGATCAGCAGAAAAAACAAAAACAGAAGAAGGTGTCAGATGTCAATATATTTCTTTTTACATGGAATAACCTGTAATTATTTTGTTCACTTAAATATTTTATCATTTCAATTAGTGTTTCATATCTTGTCTATCTTTGTTCTGTCAGATCTGTCAGTTTTATTTTTTTGAAAAAAGATCATTTCCACTTTGCAGAAAAGATGTTCCATGTGGAATCGGCTGATTGCTTGGTCTTTATTGCCTTTAAGTGTTGCTATGCAACATTACCCAGTCCAGAAAATGATTTAATGTACTTCTTTTTCAGTCTCTAAACACACCATTGGTGATCATGGCCACAGAACTTGAACTTGAATTTTCAAATTCTGTGTCTCCAAACCGACTCTGTTGCTTTGCAGACTTGAGATACTGACCTTTGTGGTGAGGCTGATGTTTTGAGTCTTTTTCAGAGCTATATGATGTGTGCATTTCTGATTTAGAGCTGTTTGTTACCCTCAAGTAAATCGACAACAATAGCCATTGTACATGAGATGCAGTGTGATATTTCTCTGTAGGAAAATAGGATAAAAGCACGCAGCTTTATTGTGCTGGCAGCAATGCTTTTATGGTTCCAGCTTACAAACTGTATGCCGTTTAAGACTCCCCTCAGGTAGGCTGTATATGTTGTTGTTTGTTTTAGTTTGTTTTATCGCAGTTTAATCACACAGTAGACTGGAATTTTAGGCAGCATGGCAGCGTGCTGTTAGCCCACCCTCTGACGGAGGCAGCAACGCTCGTGCAGACATCAACAAAAGTTTGATGTTTTCAGCCACATATATTCTAAATAAATACATGTTTGAAAGAATACTTTATAAGATATATATATATATATATATATATATAATTATATGCATAATGCTTTTTTGTCAGTAATGAAATTGTTTGAAACAGAACTGCATGGATCTGCACAGCTTTTTAATGAGGTTATTAAAGAGCTGACAGTTTGTGAATGCAGTAAATGCAAACTGTGAAGGGTAACTGGGTGTTCTCCATTTCATCAGTGGACAGAGTGTATCAGTGGGGAAGAGACGATGAATTCAGCCCACCCACTGAAATGTCAAGGTGAATGTTTCCAAGTGTAAATGGTTTGCTGCTGTCACATGAGCATTTGTCTTTTAGTGCCTATGGATGGGGACACACAGCGAAGGTGGAGCGATTGCTTGGTGCTCATGAGAGCCTATTAACACTTTGAACCTGATTGATTCCTCTCGCATGTTCTCGTGGTCATGCTGTAGCTCATTCACCTCTGAAAATACAGACACACGTATAGCACTATATGTCGCTTGACTCAGAGTCTCCATATGTGGCGGTTTCTCTGATGTCGATCGCAAATGACCATCTAAGAGAAATAATATGAAGGACGGGTTGCCTACGACACTGGGACTTGAACTACGACTATGAAAGATGTGCTGCACATAGATGCGCTGTATAAATGTGCGAGGGATTGGGTATGAATGGGTGAATGCGCTAGAAAAGCGCTACATAAACACAGACCATTTACCGTATCAGAACGAATGTGTGAAGTCACAGTGCAGACAGAGACTGTCTGTGCTGACTCATGTAAAAAAAAAACTACTGTGCATGTGCAGTATGAATGTAAATCTGGGAAGATGGAAAGCAGTTTTACTTCAGTGGACATTCATCCATGAAGTTTGCGCGTCTGCTAACCTGTACAATGTCCAGTGGCTGCACACACTCCGTTGGCCACGTAGACCGCGGGGGCTGAACCGAAATGAGACGCTGCGTTACCACTGTCACCTGGCAACAGAGCTGCAGCTGAACGTGGTACAAATCAACCAACAGCGTGCAGTTTGTTTTTTTTTGTCCTTTTGTGTTTTTAACATGTGTACTATAAACAATTTAGTGTCTCTGGTGCACAGTAAATCCTAGGTTTTGTTTGGCTAGAATTGGAAAACCCATTTGATCCTGTGGTGCTCTGGGATGGAAGGACAAACGTTCGGAGGGCTTCAAAAATGGACACTCAAGGTGCAGTGTGCCAAAGGAGCACTTGAACTGTAGTCTGTAGTCAGCTATCTGATTTTAACTTGATGCCAACACCAACGTTTCTTTTAACTTCTCTCTGAGGCATCGTAAGAACACAGTCATGTGTAAACCTCAGAGTGAGGTTACTTTTGAAGATTCAGTACACACACCTGCCCAGAATTTACCCTGTGTCTTGCCCAGCGTCAACTGGGATCAGCTCCAGCTCCCACTGCAACAAAAGAAAACTAGATGGACCCAAAATGCTTGGTCTTCAATATTAATTATCTGTCGGTGTCATTGCTAATGGAGGAAGTAGTGTTCTCGGCGATGTGGGCATTTTTTTTCCTTGGTGACTTCTACTGAGTTTCTAAACACAAGTTAAAAGCTCATTTGAAGAGTGAGTGAAGAGAGTGAGTGTGAGTGAGCAGACCTTCAATTCTTTTTAATGTGGTACTTGTATTCTGCCGTAAGCTTGGGGAAATCAATCGCGGTTGTTTATGTATGTGTGGCTGGTGCTAAGCTGAACACCTTGTATGTACGAAACTGTCCCACAAAATTGCACACATCGTTCCCTCCATCCACTCCAGCACTATTCTCTTCTTTGTCCTATTCATACATTTTGTATAACTGTTAATCTCTATTTTTATTTCCGCACGGTCTCCTTCACACCGTGTCTGTCTCGGCGAGACACTCGGCATGTATGGTGTGGCGGGAAAAAAGTGTCCGAATTTTGCTCGGTGAAAAAGGAAAATGTTGAAACAAGGTAGTAGGCAGAGATAGTTTCTCACTTTACTATTTTATGCTTTAAGGAAGACATTGTGTGTTTTTGTGTGTGTGCGCATGGCAGCTGTCAAGTTGCCTCTGCGTCATTGACGTCCAGTGTTTGGTCTGCAGGCAGGAAAGGCACATGGGCGTGCTGAGCTTTCACATGCAGTTAAGATTGGATTTGTACGCTCCCTCCTTTTTCCTTTTCTTTTTCTTTTTAATGTGTATCATTTTCATTTCAATTGAAATAAGCAGCTTTATCGATTTGGTCATTTGTCAGATACGTTGTTATGTTTTTTTGTAGTTCTTTACCTGTTCATTATTTTCGACCTCAACTCCGAACCCAACAGTGTCCCGCAGAAGTGACTCTGACGTGTCCGACATGCCAACTCTACATATTTGTGCACGTGCGTCTTTGGAATTTGCACAACACAGAGTTTTTATACGGCAAGGCTAAATTTAATTGTGATTACACGACACATTATCTCCACACTGCACATGCGGGAATGTGGCCTCACACTTTAGGAGGCAACTGACGAGATGCATTAAATTTACATCATGAGTGCATCTCAGCAGGAAAGGGAATATGGATTTTGCCTCAAACAAATATCCCTTAAAGGGAGGGAAGTAGCGATTTGGTTGGTGAATGGGATGTTTATGCAACTTTAATGCATAGTGCACCGTGATGTACAGGAATGTTTTGCGACCCTAATTTACACCAACCGTGTTAAATATAATATGAAGCTGTTACACAACTTATGCGAACTCGGCAAAAACTAGAAATAAATCCATCACTGTAGTGCTGCTCTAATCTGCTCTAATAATAGTTAGTTTTTTTTGAAGATAGTTGCAGCTTTCCTCATATTTTGTAGATACAATATAGAGCAGATTTTTTTTCTTGCATGAGAAACAAAAGGCTTTCAGGGCTATGAGTGCGAGTCGGATCAAACAACACCGCGTGGCGTGACAAACATGCAATAATACACAGCACGCATGGCAACTGGAGGATCTCAGAAGCATGGAGTAGCAATACAAATGCCTTTGTGGGCTTATGTACCCAATGCCACACACACTTGCTTTCAATGTCATGCCTTTCTCTTTTTCTCTATCTGTTAATTTGAATCTTGTTCTGTCATCTTTGAATTCAATGGCCCACACACAGTTTACCCACGAACAGCACCAAAGCACACGCACACAGCACTCGTGCATGAATAGCACTGGTGTTTATTAGAAACAAAGCACTCAGCTGTGTCCTTGTAAAACACTAAAAGGAACCTTTGCCTTAGCCCTCATTATAATTTAAGCAAGATCCCATGAGAGTGCGATATTGCGTTCAAACAACAGTTCTACAAATGCGTTTTTGTTCTTGGAACTCAGAACCCACAATAGATTAAAAGATTTATTTTTATTTAACCAGTTATATGGCTCCGCCAACAATTTGTTTTCCACAACCGGACTAAATTGACTGTTGCCTAGCGACACAAACAATCAGCATATCCTGCATGCTACACAGGTTAAGTCCACTACTTTGACTCGTGTACATTTATTTGTATGTTAATATTGTAACCGGTGCAAAAAAGCACACAGAACACATTTTTTTTGTTTGTCTTCTGGATCACACCGCAGTATAGGTTGATAGCACCTGAGAGTCAATGTAATTATTCATTATTATTCACATCTGTGCGGCTGAGTGGTACCACGTCAAGAGTCCCAGTGCTGTTACACTTACTATCAGCACATATGGAATGTCTCTCATCTAATCAAATTGCTTGCCCTGGAGTCAGAACTGGTCGGGAGTGTTGTGTCGAACACGTCAAGCAAATATGAGAAAAGTGAAGTTTATGACACCAGGTTTATTCAAAACATGCTTGAGTAATGCTCAGTTAAACGTATCGACAGCTTGTTTCAGTCACGTCGTTCCAATCCAAATGCCGATGCCAACAGAATGTGACAGACATAAAAGCTGGTGGTGCACTAAGACTTTTGCACAGCGCTGTAAATAGCTGGCATTTTGTGAAAACAAGGTTAATGGAAGAGTTGCAATACGGTCCACTCTGCAGGAGCCGTCAGTCGTCATTCAGAGAGGTAAAGTGTGGGTCAAGACACTCCCCCGCTTGGCTAGTGCAGCTTGGGGAAAAATAACATACGATACAATACATACACTATTTTCGACCTTATCGCTGATGAAGTTGTTGATATAATTGAGGAATTTAATTTACTTATGCCTAGAGAACAACGAACGGGAGGGCAAAAAGAAAAAAGAAACGATGAAAAGACAGCGACGTTACACAACAACATTATGAAACATTTTGTTTCTGTCCATTTCTGCCACTCGACACTTTTAAAAGTATCTTGGCTGGACTATAAATCACCTTAATGTAGAAGAAACAGCGGCATCTCGTGGGACTTTGGGGGACTTATGGGGGCCTCAGGCATAAGGAACCAAACCAGCCAACTCTTCTACTAGCCCAGCACCACTGCCATTTTAAGGGGAATCTTGTTGAACTGTTCTTTTTGTGCATACAAACACACTGAACACAATTACTAACCAACTCTATTAAAAATATCAAATTACTACACTACATAATGAATACTATTATGAATACTATTAATATGAGTCTGTTATGCAGATGATGATCCGTCTGTGTGCAGGTGGTGGTAGAGAGGGAACTTGGATCCCCCCCCTCTTGTCATAGCATCAGCCCTCAGGTAAAATAACATGGACATGAGAAATTGGCTGCTGAGGGCGCTGGTACACCCTCTACTGCAGGATGTTGCGCCACACACAGGACACACCAACAGTGGCAACATGAATGCTGTAGCTTTTCAACAGCTGCTGGCATTATCATGTCACATTAGTTTTTTAATCTACCAGCACCCTCCCAACACCCTGTGGGAGTCAGTCTGCCTCCCCTGAGATACAACGTGCCTTAATCAACCACCTGAGCTGATCAGATCCTCTACCCCCCCTCCTCTCCTCTCCATCCACAGTGTGTGTGTGTGCATAAAAGCACTCAGACACGCTGGAACATCCTTCAGATATCAACGGTGAGGTTACTCATAGCTGCTGCTATGGTTCCTTCTCTTCTTGACGCCACGTGTCGTCTTGAGTATTGTAATCGTAGCCGCTCATTGTGAAAGTTGTGGCGCTTGTTCTTAACTGCAAACCTGACTTTCCCACATTTATTTGAATTCCCTTAAGCTATTCTTTCATAAACACTGCTTTTCCAGGAGCACCCCCTGGCACAATGATGTGTCTGCGTGCATGATTACACTCGCAGTATTCATGCCAATGTACACATATTTTCAAAATGTTCTGCTGTATCTTCGCACACACACATATATATACACAGATTGAGAGTGTTTGAAATCCTGCTGTTTGCCAAATGGCCCACTGGCAGGCAGGAAATGTCGAGCCCAGCGGTCTTTGACAGTAAGAGCCCTAGAGAAATGGCTACTGACCTTAAGCTGCAGGGAAATGGATATCACTGATATACTGGCACATATACTGTACTCAAACACATCCTCAGATTGCTCTCATGTGTCTGAGAGGACAGTTGAAAAAACTCACGCGTTCCAGTTGTCATTGTTGTGTTGCAGTTGACATTTAGATTGGATTTCTTTCAACCTCACTTGCATCTCACACTGCTATTTTCTTGTAAAACCTACAATATGGGCAACAGAAATGACCGTGACTACTTTATCTGGTGTCAAACATTAAAACAGGTTCCTAAAGGAATGAAGGAATTTGTGGTGATACCAGTTACATGTATGGCATGCATTGAAATATTGAAATATAATACAAAGCTGACAGCTGTGGCAGTTGATTTTTCAATGAATTATTAATTGTGTTGATTTTTTTTTAATTGCTATATAAAGGCTGCACGACTGAAATGCTTTTCCATGTTTCATTCCTTCTCATACTGAAAAATGGCCGTGATAGCACCACTTTGGGGGCGGAAAATTGGCTAACAAATATTGAAAATTGACTTTGATAACATCTCAGCCATTTTGAGGCATAGATAGATAAAGGGCATTAAATTCAAATGAGATGCAAATGTCATGCCAATGAATTTGGTGCTTAAGGTTTAAGATGTCGCTCATGCCACTTACTGTCATTTATTTTCCCACCAGAGATTCATGTGTCTATATTCTACCTCTTTTGTCTGAGCTTGAACAGACCATTGTTCCGGGTTCCTGGACACTGCACATATTATGTGTGATATTTGTTTCAACCTTTTACAACCAGATCGTGAAGTGACTACATTTTGCTGACGTGAATTCAGCTCAGTTGTGTAAAATAGATCAAGCGGCAACCGGAAATGACATCACCCATAAGAATCCGCACTGGATGTTCAAAGGCGTTACCTGCAGCCAGGCTCCTATTGGACAATACCAGCTGTCAATCGCATTGGTAATGACTGAATTAAATGTAAATGAACTAATTGGCTGCCATTGACTGCTATAGACGTCAATTCGACTCACTGCTCCTAAAATGGCTGACAGCCAATAAGTTAAGTGCGATATAGGCCAATTTTCCCAAAGACTTCCATTCACACTGACTTCTTTGCAACTAATGAAGTCGCCCCTCTGGTGGCTATTGAATTTATTCTTATTTCCTTGATTGGCCTCAATTGGCAAACGGAAAGACTGTGTCCACTTTTATGTCTATAGAGTACACACAAAACTGATACATGAATAAGACTGAGTTCAATGCTCCTCCAGGTGGTGCCATAGCAAAAAGCCAACATTGCTCTCTAATAGGTGACTAGCTTGTTGAAATAGCTGACTTTTTTGTAAATAATGAGTATATAAAATCCCCAATATATCAAAACTGTGAAATTTAACATGTGGCTGGCATTACATAATAAGTCAAAAATGATTAATACAGTGCTAGAGTGGCCTGTTATCAATGTTTTATTTGACATAAGCTTTCATATTTTTATGCCTCCATATATTTGTATCCCTTGCTTTAACTATAACGTCATTTTTGCACACGTCAGACAGCAGAGGCAACGCTCATCACATTCACAAAAGTCAGTCACGCGGTTATTCTTTAGCAAAATAGATGTTATTGCATCAGCTGGGTTTTCTTTTTTCAACTGCTTTATTCTGGCAGAGGATCATATTCCTGAGCTGAGTCCAGGGAACAATGTATCGCTATCTCGGTCAGGGCACCTCCACAATTACACCCACCAGTGGCGTGCAATCCAATTCTTTGCTTGCTTCTCCTCTGCTGAGCTGATCCCAGCCTCCATCCGTCTCCCTCTCTCTGTGCCCATCTCTTCGTCCTTGTTTCTTTTCCCTCCATGTTGTCAGAGTGAAAGCATTTCCCTAAATCAAACTCCTGCCTCATCACCTCCTCATTCATTTCACTGTGTTCAATTTAAAACTGTGACAGATTCTCGTCATGGTCCTGTCTTTATTACCAACGGATGACCTTTTTGAAAAGATCTGACTTTAAACGCGTACACGAGGCATTTTCCTCACCCATATCATGGATTAAAAAAGGACAGCATTTCTTTCATGGTTTTACCCCACATCTGACATTTTTTTCTGCTAAACCCATGGCACTTTGAAATACCTTCATCAAAATATGAATCTCTGAGCTGCACAGAGACCAACTTCCTGGGGAAGATACGGCGCCCAGAGTTATCGTCTGTGCACTGGCATGAAAAGAAGGGATTATATTTCATTCTAATAGTTTTTTTTGTTGGGGGGTGGGGGATGTGGTGGATAGATTCCCTTACTTGCTTTTTAACTTCATGAAAGTCTGTGAATGTTTTATTCCTTTGTAACGTGACGCTTGCTTGAGGCTGCCGTCCTTGTGCTGCACTTAGCTAACGGCGCACCGCGAGGGATCTGACCTTGATATAGCGTTGCATATATTCAGTTAAGGAACGTGTTTTTTTGTGTGCACTTTTATTGCAGTGATTAAATATTGAGCTGAAAGAGGAAAATAGGTTCACATCCATATTTACTCAAACCATGAACACCCACACGACTTCCACCTGCACTTTTTTGCACGTCGACTTGCTCATCGCTCTTTCCGCTATATTTTCTTTCTTTTTTTTTCTAGAAAAACAAAACCACACAAATGTAAAGTAGTCCAGATTAATCCTAATTTCCAGGCACAAATATGTTGGAGGTTCAAATCATAATCATAACACTCTTTGAATTTTGATTTATTTATTTTTTTGCTGACAAAAACATCTGCGACGTGAATACAGAGAGAAGACAAAAAAAGTGGAAGACAGAAAGAGGTGAAAAAGGAAAGAGAAGAAAGGGCAGAAGGTTTATAGGTAGTAGGACAAAAAAGGGTAGAAAGGTAGAGCGCAGTAAGGGAATGAGAGAGACTGAATAATTAATAAAGGGGAGGGGGAAAATAAAAGAAGGAAATTTGGATGGAAGGACAGAAAAGGGAGCAGAAGAGAAGAAGCGAGGGTTAGAGTGAAGGGGTGGACGTTGGAATGGAGGAAGGAAGCAAAGAAGGGCATCAGACACTTCTCATCTCGTGTCACGACTGGCTGCTATTCATTTCGGGCGGAAAGTCATTTCTGTTCTGCAGGGAATCGCAGCAGAATTCTGTGGAAAATTACTTTTCACTTTGTCAAATGTAGCGCAGCCATATCTCTTGAGGTAGTGAGCGCAGTGGCCAGGCCCTCAGCCTCCACTAAACACACCACTACCAGTCCGCCCTGCAGCTGGAAACCTGCTGTTGCTCTCATTAAAAGCACGTCTAATTGATACTTGATGTTACACACTTGTGTCAGGGTCTACTGGACTGTGTCAGAGGCCAGAGTGTTGCGTTGTTTTGAGCTACTTTAAACAAGTCTGTTTTCTGTGCGTCTTCCTCTGTTCTTGTGCAGAGAGGAAGAGTCCATTTATTCTCATGCGACGTGTGTCACCGTCTATATTTATTCGTTTGTCTTTCTGTGTTTACTCGTGCGTTCACTTGCTCCTCCATTTGCGTTTGGTCTATATTTCACAGATGCAGCAAGGTGTTAAATAATGACTTTGGACAAAGTGGTGACTCACAATACCATTATGTTGCTGTGTTCATTTTCTTTTTTTTTCCTCATACAGTGGTGAAGGATAAAACCGCTTTATCATCAGAGGAAAACAAATGTGTCTTAACTGGCCCAGTCCAGTCTCTCTCAGCACCAGCCTGTGACTGTGGGACTGCTGAGCTGTTGGTTTCGAAGCGTAGACAAATGTTCATGTGCTGTAGCATAAAGATGATTTTACAGTAAATACCTTTGGCATTGACCTCTTTAATACTTGTGCATTAAATGCCATTTTCTGTCTTTTACGTTTAATGGTTGATTGTACATTAAGTAATTGAATACAAGCTTATGGTGGAGTAGTTTGTGTGACTCAGAGTAGACCAATCGCTGCAGGATATTCGAAATATCACCCGAATGAACTTCAGGTTCCTCTTGTTCTCTTTGTCTTGGTATAAATAACATTGTTGAATGAATAAAGTATCTGCATTTCAATTAATTGGAACAATATTAGAGGCCAAACTCAAAAGATTTAATTATGGTTGAGGTTTTAGCTGGTGCTGTGGGTCAAGATGGCAGAAATTGGAAAGGTGGTGTAGCCTGCATTGATTTTGAAGTTTAAAAATGCTATTACGCCAAATAACTTCCCTTGTGTATCTACTGTACATGAAAGGAACTAGTTGTGTTTTGTCTTTCGGATAGTACATCTAAAGTTTATATGTCGGTGATGTCACAGCAAACTTATTGTACCTCTGCTGTTAGATCAAGAACAAGCTGCTTTTTAGCTGTCAACAGCTGAATCACTCACCAGCAAAGTTCGCTCTTGAAATCACTCCACTGTTCGACTCCATCAGTCAGTGATGTTGAGTGCTTTCCAAGAGATATTTCATGTTGAAGTGATGCAATTAATAACTCTGGCTCCCCTCGTCCTCCCTATGCCAGCCTGGCCTTCCTCCTCTGCAGTTTGTGATTCCCAGTAGAATGTTAAAATACCTGTGTTAGATTTCAACTCATTTTTTAACCCAGTTGTCCCTTTTTTTTTTTCCATTTCATTTGTTAACTAGCAGTCAATTGCAGAGTCCGTGCAGGGAAACAACATATCTTTTCTTGTGCACTCCCCTCTCAGACTTGACAACCCTAACAACATCAATGTAGCGTGACCATTTTGACGCTACATTAATGTTTTTAAGAGTTCTTCTTAAAAGGTTCTTTAGAGAAACATTTAAGGATTCATCTCATTTTCCTCCCTGTGGCTCTCGCACTTCAGTCTGTCAGCAAAGAACAACTGTAGTACGTGGAGAAGAGAGAGAGAGATACAGATAGAGAGGGAACATAACCTCCCATGTCTCCTTTATGCATTTCCATATCTTGTCCTTTGCCAAATTAGTTCTTTGTCTGCTCAGAGACCATCACTAATGAGAGAGTTGCATTGCAGTTTAGGAGCCTTTGCTCCAACACTCATCAGGAAAGATTTGTGCTCAGCCTTTTCTCCTACTCAGCCACCCCCCCATCCTCTGTGTTCTCTCTCTGCTCTCTGATTGATCATAATGAGGTTGTTGGCTACAACTAAATCAACCAAACAAAATGTATCCTCTCTCTCTCTCTCGCTCTCATACTACTGTCTTTGGGCAAACCAGTGTGACTCTTTGTCCTTACAGAGTTAAGACGTTTTATAACAGTAAGGGTGATTTCGCTGCTACTCTTAACATGACTTTGGTCTCAAATGCGGCCCTCCAATCAATTTCTCCTGGCCCTCCAAACTATATCGTTACCTGTGATTTCTGTAGGTTTTTTTTAACTAATAGATGAATTTTGCGTCATAAATAAAACATATTAAAAGAAACACTTTTATTTTGAAATTCTCTAATCCAATCCAACTTTATTTGTCAAGCACTTTAAAACAACCACAGTGGAGTTAAGTGCCGTATGGAATAGTAAAAGACGGCAATGAAATACATTTAATATGAATGCAGTAATTTAAAAATAAAATATTGTTATATGACGGCATATTGTTATATAATTTTAAGCTCAAAGTTGTTGTTTTTTCACTTGACTAGCCAGAGTAGACACTCAGTAGCACCTGGGTCAATGGAGTTTGAGACACTTTAGGTTTAAGGGACCAGGGAATGCATATGACCCTGAACATGACAAATATGAGTGTGTTTTTGTAATTTGTGTGTCTGTGAAAGTTGTCAGTCCTCCAGGATGTATCGCAGGTTGTATCTTAAGCAGTTAAGATACAGGCATTTTACTTGCCTTAGTTGATTTGGAGACATTTTCCCTCTTATCTAACAGGTCCAGATGCATATACCTTAACTCCTGATTATGTTTGTGTGCATGTACATCTCCGTGAGCGTGCTTAATTCTGTGTTGTCCCCTGGCGGTTTAGGTATTTGTAATGGAATAGGTTGGGGTGAGGAGCAATGAATGTATTATGTCAATGAGTGTCCCCTCAAAGATTCAAGCACTAGTCTATGCGTGCATAGAGACATACAGGGAGACATTTAAATGTAGCCTACATTAAAGTGACAATGCGTCTTGGACAGTGAAAAGCAAGAGACAAGAAATGCATGTTTTTATTAAATTATAGCAGAGCAGATAAGAAAGAAATACAGTTGCACTCACACTTTCTTCTGCAGTGTTTTATGGCAGCTGTCTTCCCGTTGCCTCCCTCGTCGTTTTCCTTCACACACCTTAGCTCCATCTCAACACTGCTGTCATATTTATGGATATGGTAGCACTCGCCTTAATCAGATTTGTAAACACAGGACTAACTGATGGATCTGTGGAACTGATCACTTTTAAATATGCAGGCATATTAACATAGCAGGGGAAAAAAATGAGGCAGAACAACAGAAATGCAAACATGTCTTCCTTCAATTAAGATGACACTGATATTTATGTTCTCATATTGATGTATTCGTCTTAGGTCTCTTTCAACACCCGTGCTTCATTTGCATTTGATTTATTCTGTGTCGTCTCTCCTGTCTCATATCTGATGTCTCAAATGACTGTTCTGTCTTTCCTACCTTTCTCCATACTGTCCCTGTTTTTCATTTTCCTCACTCTGCATTGCAGGCAGCATGAGTGACATGCTGCTGTACCACAGCCAAATGCCACCGTTTGTATGTTGTTCTGAATTGTAACATTGACATTCGTCTTCCATGAAAGCAATAAAAATCCAGTTTACTTCTGTTCCTTTTCCATTGATCTTACATTATTCTAGGTGCAAAAAAAAAACAAATCATAAAAGGGTGTTTTGAATAGAAAGTTGTCAGCTGATATCTTTCTTATCTTGTATACATGCCAGCTGCTCACCACAGTGATTGTTCCGATTTAGATTTTTCTTGGACCATTAGTGTCTCTCCTAGGTTTTTCACATCAAAGAAGTAGTGTCCACCAAATGATTTCAAGCCTTTGACGGAATGAAATGCACAAAAATATTCAGAAATATTTCATTTCCTAATTTTAATTGGTCTCTCTGTCATCCAATATATTTTTTTTTATACCATGGAGAACCCCCATCTATCTCTTGTTCTTTTTTAAATCCTATAACATTTGTCTAGAGCTTAGAGCCGTTTTTTGGAGTACACCCTGCGCATGTCACCAGTCCATCACAGTGCAGTTCACATTCACACTTATAGACTCTATTTAGAGTCTCAAATGAAGCTGGTTGGTGGTGGGAGGAAGTTGTACCTGAAAGAATCCCACACAGACAAGAAGGAAACATGGACAGTCAGTACATAGAACCTCTTTGCTGTGAGGCAACAGTGCTCACCATTGGAATTTACATTATTTTGGAGTAGATGTAGCAATAATGAAGTTTGTTTGGCTTTATTGACATGTCCATTTAGCATTGAACAATCATTGCCAATGTAATAGACACACGGATGCAACAGGCAGCAGGCATGTGCTCCTTCACCTAATTCATTTTTTCTGCTCTGTCTCTTTTGCAGGGTCCCATCGAGAATGATGTTGTGATTCACGTGGCCCTCATTGCTGAGAGTCAGAGGTAATGTGTATATGCATGTTTGAGAGTGTGTGTGTGTGTGTGTGTGCGTGTCTCAATGTTTTGTGGGCCATAAAGTGGGGTTATTTTCTGTCTCTCTCCCCTATTCAGCTCTGAGGGTTGTAATTGTGTTGAGCTTTTATAGCTGGAGCTGAGCATGACCTCTACCATCATCTGTCACTTCTCATATTGTGCTTGTGGGCTTCTCTGTGTGTGCGCACGCGCGCGTGTGTGTGTGTGTGTGTAGTTGGTTGTGTGGGAGGCTTGCTTGGATACATGTGTAAGTGTGTGGGAGTGTGCGTGTTAAACCGGGGCGAACGACTTTGAAGCCTGTTAACCTGTAGCTTCAATTACTGCTCTTCTTACAGCCCCTCTCTCACTGCAGTAATCTTACGACACTGTTACACACCACAGGAGGTTTATATTTACAGGTTTATGTATTTATATAACAACGCAGTGGATCATAGGGCTTCAACTATTTATACAGGTGTTAACTTACAAAGGCTAAATCAGCGTAGACTGATTTTAAAGACATCTACTAATTAATTAATTCCCATAAACCTTAACCTTAAAATTCATTTAAGGTTAAGGTTTGCTTTATAGTCAATTCTGCCATATGTTCAGGACATACAGAGGATTGAAATTGCATTACTTTCAGACCCAGTGTGCACCAGGTAAACATTAAAAATAAACAATCAAAGGGCATGCAAAAATAAGTGGCTGTGTGTGTAACGTTTAGAAGTAAACAAATGTAATTTACATTCAAATCATTTTCTAATGAGTTCTCTCAGTGCTGATTAAGCCTGTTGGCACCACACAACACTTTCACTTACTAGTATAGCGGTCCGTAGGTCTTGTGTCATCCAGCAACATTTTCAATCAGGAAGAGCTTTGTTTTATATCAAGAAAGACTGAACAGCAAAATTATGATAGCAAAGCAAGACAGTGTGAACAGGTTGGAGTATGACTGTAAACATAAAGGGAAATGTGTGACATAATAATAATGTATGATGGCTGAACGACACAAATAAATACATTTAACGAATTTATTTTTGTCGTTCAGCCGTCTGATAGTATTGCTTGACAGCAGTATGTTCACAAAAACTAAACAGAGGCAGAATAATATCTACAACAACAAAGGTCTTGAGATCTTCTTTTTTTTTCTCCATGTGCAGATTGCAGGTTTTTCTGAACACCTATGGCATTCAGACCCAGACTCCCCAGCAGGTGGAGCCAATCCAGATCTGGCCTCAGAAGGAACTGGTCAAGGTAACATTGAAATTTCGCTTTTGCATTACAAAGAGGGCAAAACAATATTGAGTTTACAAAGAAATAGTTTGTAAACAGACAGCCCTGAAAAAATTCAACCATCCATTTATCTGTTTGGAAGGGTGTATAGCTCCATGACATGCAAACAGCTTCAGTATGTGTAGAAAGCTTGGTCCGTTGTGCCTAGTAACGGTTGCTAAGCTATGATTAGCCAGCCTCTGTGCAAGGATGAGGATTTGTTAATGGTCAGTTCAAACCACAGTGATTAAAGACTATTTTAAAAAGCATTATTTGCTGCTATGTCTTGTTGCTTGGTTTATCCCAGTACTTCTCAAATAGTGGGTGGTTTATACAGATAAGTAAATAAATATTATCAGGTTCTCAATAGTATTTCAATTCGGGGGGTCGGGGTGACTGTCTATCCTCCAGGGGGGCCATGACAGATAATAATTGAGAACCACTTGTTTATCCTTAAGTGTAAACATGAGATTCTCAGTGATTCCTGTTTATTGTGAAGGACTAGAGGGAAATTTGGGGGAAATGGTGACAGGCTATTGATGGCACCCCACCACCACTACTGCAACAACTACACAAATCAATCCTACTGTCAGCCAGATTATATTTCAGCTATCAATACCCGAGCAGAACTTGGCTCAGTCGGTCCATCTTCTTGTCAGTCCAAGATTTTCCGCTCTTAAGATTTTTGTCTTGATTGTCCCATCAATCACAGCGTGGATTGGTTGAAGTAATTGATTAGTCGAACAGTGATTGTTCCTGTTGATTGATCAGCACGATGGTGGAGTTGTCCCGTTTTCACTTTGCCAAATTGAAGAAGCATAGGAGCTGAGTGGTTTTATATTTGCTCTCAGAAGGTTATGTCAGATATTCCAAATGCTGAGCTATGAGATATTTAATTTGCAGTCACTTCAGTTGCTTCTCTGGCTTGAATATCTGAAGATCAGCTTAAGCAGTTGTGATAGATTTCCGTACTTGATGGTTCTTGAAGATTTGAAGAGTGAAGATTGAAGATTTGTAATAAGCGTTATGGTCCTGCATAACATAAGAAAGATAATAACTAAAGAAATAAATCTGGGTTTTGTTACTCATGTACGAACCAGCCAATCTACATTTTGCTCTGGCCTTATTCATGTTGTTCTCATGACAGATATTTTGAGGACCACTCTCAATCCATGAGCTAATCTTCTCATCACACTTAGATCAAATTCTATATTTAATGTAGTCTGGTATAACTTTAAGCAAATAATAAATTATTTCTTTAACATGCATAATGGAATACAGATTTTAATCAAATCAGTTACTATGATTTACACATCATACATGCTCTTCTTATAAAACACCACAAAATAGAGTGGCCAGGCTCTTTCTGAACACCTGTTCACTGACTTGTTCATGCCACTATCCTTTTATGTCTTTTGGCAGCAGTTCAGTACATAAATGGAATGATTTTATGCAAGTACAGGTCAGGTTTTACATCAAAAATCAGAATGATCTCAATAACTTTGATCCTCATATGATTGCAGACTGGTGGGAGTATTTTTTAAAACTGCAAAATTATTTATACACATTTATGCACAACAGAAGTGTTTAATCAGAGTTTTGGGAGGGAAAAAAATCCAGTGAGCGACAGCCAGCTGCTAATGTAAAGGTGTTGTTTATGAGTGAGGTTAGAGAAGAATGACCAGACAGGTTGGAGCTGACAGACTCGGGTAACACACAGATAACCAATCTTTACAACTGTGGGGAGCAGAAAAGCCTCTCAGAATGCACAGCACATCAAGCCTTGAGGCAGATACACCACTGCAACAGAAGCTCATGCTGGGTTCCACCTCTGTATTTATATTCCATGAATCTGGGTTCTTGTTCAGGCATGAAGTTTCAACACAGCATGAGCCCAAGGACCCAGCCTGCCTTGTGTTAAAGGTCCTCCAGGCTGGTATTGGTGGAGGTTTGATGGTGTGGGAAATGTTTTCTTGGGAATCTTTTGGTGCCTGATTCCAATCCATCGTTGTTTAAACGTCACAACCTGATTATTGTTGTCAATGTCGCGCAGCCACAGTTTGACATCTTCTCATGGCTACTTTCAGCATGTCACAAAGCTGTGGTCATCCCAAAGTGGATGCACCATCATCCCTGTGAGAGAATCCGATGGCGTCCCCAGTCAACAAATCTAATAGAGCACTTTTGATATGTGGTAGGACAGGAGCGTGGTACCATGAATGTGCAGCTGACAAATCACAAGTGTACTCAACATGGAGCTTAATCTCATGTTGACGCTTTCCAACATCCATGCCCCCAAAAATCTGCAGCTACATTCATAGTGGAATGGTATTTCTTCGTTTGTGCCAACTGTGAATTGGATCCTTCTTTCGACTCTCAATCCTGGAATGCAGCAATGTCGGTCTATGATTAAATATTGCAGCAGTCCTTCTGGGGATATATATCTAAATATTCCAGTGAGATAACATAACATCGGCCACCACATCAGAGATTATTAACAGTACAGATGCTCCTTTGGTCTGTTGTAAGTCAGTCTAATGGAACTGTGTGAGTAACAAGTCCAGCACTTACGGCGGTTTTCATCCTGCTCACTTTGCTTCTTTCATCTTTCGCAGATTACTCTACACTTGTAACGTCATAAATATGACACCAAGCACTGCCCCTCTGCTTTCAAGTGTTTCACGTCCCATTGATTCCGTCACTCAAACCTTAGTCTCCTCTTTCCAGATCTAGCACCTCATCTGCATGTATGTACCATTTGAAGTCCTCCATCTCCCAGGCTCGTGTCTCTCCTGCCACATCTGTCAGTCACACTCTGCTCGTCTCCCTAGCCTCTGTTCCTCATCTGTCATACCTGTAACGTGGCATTTGTTTTCCACACCTTGTTCTATAAACAATTTCTCCTATCATGTCATCTGTCGAGGCTCCAGGCTATCTCCTCCAGGCCTTTCTGCCTTCTGTCCCTCTGCTGCTACAACATACCCATGACATTCACTTCTCTAACTCTCTTCTACTATATCCTCTTGGACGACATCGTGCCCCACCTGCAGTATGTCTGTTTTCACCTAACAGGTCTCCCCCTGAGCTCTATAATCTGCATATGAAATGTCATACTGGTTACTTTTTTCCCTCCTTCCCCATGTGCCTCTTTCTTCTGTGCGGTGCTCTGCCGCTCGGATGGCTATGCAATTGTGAGTCGGAGTCTTTGCTGAATATTAAATCTGAAGCCCAGACGGTCTTTCTTCCTCGACCGAATCTGTTTTTCTCGGAGTCTCCATTGCTGCAGGCTGCGTTTGCTCACCTCACCTTGTCCCTAATCTATTGACAGCATTTGATTGTGTTGACAACATCTACCTGACAATGAAAGAGTGGTAATTACATTTTGAAATGTGTTATTCCCACCTGCACACTCTAATGCTTATCCTCGTTGCAAATCACTGCTTAGCCCAAAATAGCTTCCCCCTTTTTTCCATTTCATTTGCTCTTCTTTTTTTTTTTTCTCCTGTTAACTCAATATGCAAGATGTGCTTTTTGCTTTCATCACATGGATCTGTGACAAGTAGCACCAGGAGCCATCCATGTGAGGCCCTAAAGAGGCAGTGATCAAAGACTGCAGGTCTCAAAAGACTTTTAAGGAAAATGTGAATATTTTACACCTGTTTCGTATTGTAATATTTTTTGGCAGTTATGACTGTTGATCATAATGACATTCAGCCACTACATCCCACCACAGAGGCACATTTCATATAACTGCTACCAACTTCAGATGCTGTCCCTCTACCATAGCTCGCAAGGAAATGCTTTCCAAGAGAATTTTATACTGTAAAACAACACTAACTTTGGAAAGAAATCCATTTGATGTCACAATATAAGCCTCATATTCGCTTCCCTTGAGGTTCAGGGAATACATCTTTCTCAGAGGGATGAATACGATTAACACAGCTTTTCCAGGGTACATATGAAAAAAAAAAAGAAAATGGAATGCCATCCTTTAAATTAATTTCATGAGGCAAACCAATCATTAAAAATTAAGAGGAAGTGGAAGTATCAGTATCAAGCATTTCAGCAACATGTTGAACCACGGCGAACCACAGCAGCTGTTGAAGTAAATCTGTGATGTGACACCAGCAGTTGTATGTTCACCACTGTTTCACTGTAGTGAATAAAAAAAAAACCTATGAAAGTAATAGGCAGTTGTACACCCTCACACCTTGGGGCCCCTGCAGAAATGTAAAATGCAGCTTTTAAAAAATATGGCTCTTACTGAACCCTCCCACCTGTTAGGCTGCTTGTGTGTGGAAATGTGAGGGAATGAAAGGATGCTTTGATAGGCTGCCTGTGTGTTGTCCTTCTTCATTGGTATGCTGCACACAGGAAGTGTTGGGTGCAGAGGTTCCTTCAACCTCCCTTGCTTTTCTCCTCAAGGTCTCATCTTGGGCCAGGGAATTGCAGTGCTGCTCCCTTCCCAATTAACATTTATTTTTTTTAACCCAAAGTCTACACTCTTTACCCTTTTTTCCCCTCCAAGTATAATTTGTTTTATTTTGTCCAAAACTTCCCTTCTTTCTTGTTTTCAGTGCAAGCCATACGGCACAGTGAGTGTTCAGGAGTAGCAGAGCACCACCTTTTGGCTGACATCATGTATTGCAGTTAGTTTGAGGTGGTAGAATGCGGCACAGGGGGATTTGATAGGCAGATTACCTGCAGTGCCACTTGAGAGTGTGGGTGTGCTGATGCTGTTTCATGGCAGGATGTTAGAATTTAGAATTTATAAACTGTCACTTAAGGAGTAAGTGCTTTGGTTTAAGCCAGACAGATTAGAGCACACACTTGTACAGTGAATGATAACTTGTGGCAAATGTCACATCACTAGACTTGAAGCAAGCAGAGCAGTGAAATCAATGTCCATTTTCTTTCTCTCTATGCCTTTGAATTAGTGTGTTTTGACAGAAGATAATGCAAGATTTTCTCTGAAGCACCAAAGCAGTTATCTGGAAACTTGGCGTTCTTAAGCTCCTTGGTGCCATCTCTAAATCCATTTCACAGATGGCTGCAGGAGAAGACCCTGTTTTTTTATTTGTTTTTTTACCCCTCTGTGTTTTCACACACTGCAGGGAGCATTTGTATTTAATTACTACACAATCACTGTGGAACCTGCAAAAACAGTTGATGATTTTTATTCACATTTTGCCCTTTATTATTCATGTAATTATGCAGTCGCATTACTAGTGCCAAAATTAGACCTCACAAATCACACTGCTGTCAAATAGGCTCGAGCTGAGTCAGCCCTGTACAAAATCAAATTTGTGGGCCTATCATATTTTTTTCTGACTGAACCCACAGGATTAATTTCCCAAAATTAAATATGAGTGTTAACCTCAGCAAGTGTGAGCCCATCTTCTTTGGCTTAACCCTTTTGGTGTTTAGTGATTGGCTTAAATAACAGTACTTCTCTTGTTGACCTACAGTAGGACAACCAATCCTGGTTTTAAAAGTAAAATTTGTGCATTTTATTGACTGGAAGTTCCGTTTCTGTTGAGAAAAAAAGTTGGTATTATTTTTGAATTACTTATTTCAATTTTTTATCCAGAAATATATGCTATAGTTTAATCCATGGGATTTCACTGGTCTTCTTACTCATAGAGTCCATTAAGCAAAAAAACAACAACCTAAAAACGATTGCAAGAATTTGTTTAAAATCAAAGCAGCAAACAGACAGCATACTGATTATTGTTCTGCTATAAGAGCCAAACTGGCTCAAACTTTCCATGCCCTTTAAAGTTTAAGTGGTATAGATAATGGTTAGATGGATGTATGGGCCAAGCTCTTAAAATTTTCCCATAATTCAATCAAGAGCATCTCTGCTTGAGATCCTTTTTATACATGACTTGCACAACTTATATATTTGTTGTCAGCTTAAACAGAGACACTTGCTTCTGATGGCTTCTGTGTGAGACTGAAGGCCCCCGTACTGTGCAGTTATTCATCTTTAAAATGGATGTGTTTAGATATGTGTACCAGGCAAAGTGGCTATTACGGAAACTATCAAACAGCATGCTGTCTCTTACTTATTTTAATGAGGACTCAGCTCTTCTCATGGACCTCTGCATCTCGGTGCAACACTGTTATCAGCCTCAGTGCCCATGGGTGTACTTGGTTCCACTAAGCATGCCACTGATGGCAGCGCAGGGACCTTTCATTATCGCCACGTCTCATAACATTACAGAGATAATATCACAAGGTGGTTCCTCTGCCATATGGAGGTAATTTCAGCTGCATTGCAACAACAGACCTGTCTGAGTGGGACAGACGCATGATGAACTCACACTCACGTCATGACAAGACATGGAACTGTGCTGCATGACTTTTCCAATCAAATATTTGAATCTGTACGAAATGCTGTGATGACAGATAATCATTTTCTCTTGCAGTAAGGTGTTGTGTGTGTGTGTGTGTGTGTGTGTGGTGTGCGTGTGTGTGTGTATCTTCCTGTAGGCGTACCGTTTCCTCGGCGTCAATAAAAAGCTGGAGTTGAGTGGGCGACCAGATAGGCCAGTGGGCTGCATTGGGACCTGCAAGGTATTTAAATATGCACACTCATACCTACACACACACGTGAATACACATACTGTACGACCAGTGCACGATGCCCTGCTGCACAGGTCATGGGTGACCATATGAACACACCTCCCACATAGTTCATCTGCATTTATATCCCCAGCACTCTCAGAAGTAAAAAGTTATCCGCAGCTCGAAAAACCCCCACACAAAGACAGAATATATTAACATGAGGAACTTCCCTCCTCACACGTACAGTAAATGCACCATTGAATGCTGAATGGATTTTGGTCCTTCTCAAGACTGATTGCAGTGTCTGCATCGTATGTAGCTGTGGGAGTGTGTTCATATAGTAAAGTGTGTGTGTGTGACCTAGTACTTTGTGGCAGATGTTATTTGCAGTTATTCCCAAATGAAGGTCGCAGCATGAACAAATAAGTTGAGCCAAAGCAGCTTTTCTCACACAAAGGCGTTGCCAAACAAATGAATCATGGCACCCAGTGCATTGCTAAGACAATATTATAATGGAACATTTATGTGGAAGATGGCAGCCTGCCAGAGGACATTACCATCATCAGCGTGTCTGTTTGCTTCTGTGTCCGTTGCAGCCCCTGTGACAGTCTGTATGTGAGAGCGGAGGATTTGAATGGATGTGTGTACAGTATATGTGTGTATGTGTGTTATCTGGAGTGGCTGTGTAGCTTCTGTGTGTCCTTTTTTATCTCAGGATTGATGACTTGTTTTATACGCTGCCCAGAATAATGTATATGTGGCTACTTGTGAGCCATTTGTCTTCTAATGTATTTTTGTGTGTGTATGTGTGTGTGTGCGCACATGTGTGTCCCTCCTTACAGATTTATCGCATCCTTGGAAAAACAGTGGTGTGCTACCCAATAGTGTTTGATCTAAGTGACTTTTACTTGTCCCAAGATGTTATGCTGCTGATTGATGACATCATGGTAAGTCAAGTCCGTCCTTTTTTCACCCTGTAACACCTAAGCCTCAAAATAGAGTGGGGGTAGTGGGGGTAGAGTGGCTCAGTGGTTAAGACCCTACCTTGTGTACCAAAGACATCATGGTCGCAAGTTCGATTCCACCCCTGGCTAATTGTACTTGATTCCATTGTAAGTCGCTTTGGATAAAAGCGTCTGCTAAATGACATGTAATGTAATGTAATGTAATGTAAAAAATGTCCATCTGGACTTTTTTTTTTCGCTTATTTTTACCATAAAAGGGCCACAAAATGTCCTGTTAGTATCTGGCAGTTATTTACAATTAACTGCATGTTAAAAAATAGTCTGTTAACAATTCAAAATGATGAAAAAAACATTGTAGTGGTACACAAACACCAAATTGTGCTTGTTAAATTTTAAATTTGATCAGTATAACACATTTAAAATAACATTTGTTTGAGTTTTTGTCTCAGTGTCCAAAAACAGTGTTTTCCCAAATCTCTCCTCTCTGGTGGCAACGACACTTATTTGTGGGCTTCCTGCAACAGTGCGAGTGAAATTACCGTAATAACCACATGTTGACTTTGACAAATTCTCAGCTTTCAGACTTGCACAAACGTGGCATCTTCGATGCGCTCGGTGTTAAAGGGTTAAGCCTTGCAGCTCCGTGGCATTTCAGCTAAACATCTGTCGTGCTCAGTGTATTTATCTCTCAGTCACTCTATTTGAACATATACAGAAACATGTATGCAGTTTCAAAATTAGAAAAAAAACAACAAAAAGCACTATTTTTTGTGAACTTCCCTTACACTTGAACAATAGCACGACCCTGGCTCTCTTAAACCTGTGGAGTGGAACCCTAAAACCATTGTTTGTTCCACTATTTCATGTGGACAAATATCTGCTGTGAAACACCAGGTTTATTTATAATAATGGTCTAATATATAAGACCAACTTTCAGTCACAGTACTCCAAATGCCAACGATCACAGACATTGACAGACATCAAAACAATAAAGGTGGCCTTTGTACAGTACTGTATGTGTTCCTAAAACATCAAGCCATACTGAAGCCGTACAGTAAGCCAATTTATACAGGAGCTAATCTGTATCTCCTGATCTTACTGCAACGATAGATAAGTAAATGGAGGTGCTGTTATCCCCGTTTTACCAGCACAGTACTAATTGCATTTCACAATAGATTTTTATCCAAGTGCACATCCAGGAACCTGAAGCCCGAGACCCCCTTCATAGAGTCTCCATTGATCAAGATCAGGAAGTCAATAGTCAACTCCATGTTCAGGATGGGGTTGTTCTCTTTGCACCACACTGACAGCCCCCGGAGCTCCAGAGAGCAATCTGAGATAAAAGTCTGATCCAGTAACAGATGGAGAAAAAAGTCCCGTAATAAAGTGACCAGTTTGCCAGGGACGATTGTATTAAAGGCAGCGCTGAAGTCTATGAAGAGCAGCCTTGCATCACTAATGTTCAACACGGGTTAGTGTTGTGTGGAGAGCTGTCGCTATGGTGTCCTCTGTACATCTGTGCACTCAGTATGCAAGCTAGTGTGAGGCAAATGGGAAGTGGGGAGTTTGTGCATTTCAGTGTATACAGAACTGTAATATTATTTCAAAAGTGTTTTAAAGTTGAATGTTTTCAGATTCAGTCAAGAACTTATTCTGATATTTGAATCCTGCCCTCATTTTCCAGCTGCATTTCCTTATCATGCTGTAGACGTTCGTTTTGTAATCACACTAATCACACTTGTTTGGTTCCTGTGTGTGTGTGTGTGTTTGCAGAATGCCCTGCAGTTCATCAAACAGTGCTGGAAAATGCAGGGACGTCCTCTCTTCCTGGTTCTCATCCGCGAGGATAACATCAAGTAATAAACACATTCCCTAAGAGCTGTTTATCAGGAGTTTTTCTGTTTGCCTGTCCTATGATCGCTTTGTACAACATTATGCCTTCTTCTATCTCTCCATATATCATCCTTAATCTCTTTTTCTGTCTGAAACTGGCTAAAGCTCGCTAAAATGTCCGAACAGTCACGGTGCAATTTAGTTCATTCTTTTAATCCATTATTCCTCTCAATTTCACTCTGTTCTCTTCAGTGTGCACTACTTATTTTTTATAGCAGGACGGCATGACTGTATGTGTTTGCTGATTAGGAGATAATGTCCCTCATTTGTATCCCTGTAGCTTAGCTGGTGGACAGCAGTATGGACCAATATCCAAGTAACCACGCAGCCACACCGCAGCCACACCGCAGCATCTCAAATGAGTCGGTGGCCCCTTACGGAGGAAATTCGATAGTCATTAGTTTTCTATTGATCGAGATGATGACCTGTACAGATGGTGACAGCAGGCTGAACAAAGCAGTGAGGCTTTGGTTGAAGTGTGCTGTTACATTTATAGGTTTAAGCTGTTATTATTTGTTGCCAGTGTCAGGTGTAAGAGTATAAAAGTTAACAACAAAAAGTAATCTTGAGTTTGTTCTCCCCGTGTGTGCGTGGGTTTCCTCCCACAGTCCAAAAACCTGCAAATTTTGGGATTAGGCAAATCTCTGGACACTCTAAATTGGCTGTTGTGTGGAGGGTTGTTTGTCTCTCTGCGTTAGCCCTGTGATGGACTGTCGACCTGTCGCCCCATGTCAGCTGGGATTGGCACCATGTGACCCTCATTTGGAGGATAAAACAATATAACATCGAATATTTCGACATCTTTGTCACCAGGGGGAGCCGCTTCAACCCAATCTTGGACATGCTGGCGTCTTTCAAGAAAGGCAACATCGGTGGGGTGAAAGTCCACGTCGACAGACTTCAGGTTTGTTTATTCAGTTGTTGAAATGAACCTTATTTGTACAGATGAATTTAATCTTGTCATTCACATGAGGGACGCAAGTGTCCTTAAATGATTATTTGACATGTGAACACACTGTAATCCGTATTAAGGTTTCCACAGATGACAGCATGACACTTTATACAGCATTATTAAAATTATGACACCAAAGCAATCTCTAAAAGTGTTTACAAATCCGAAGAAAACACTTTACAACAACCCTGAGACAACAGATTTAATTCTTAGTGGTTTTAACATAAGATTATTAGCATTCCTCAGTGCAAAGCTTAGGTGAGTTCACTAAGTTGATCACTATTGGCTCATTTTGATATGAGTATCCATTCACTTCCACTGGTATAATGGATTTTATAAATCTATTTCATTTTGTTTTGTAAATCAATATGAATATATTGATTAATGGCATTCCTACTTTAAAAACATTCTAAAACGTTCTTATATTATACTTCATATTACAATATTACATTATCACATTGCACCAGTGGTTTCAGTCTATGTCGATCACCTTTCATATGAAGAACCAGTATTTTATTAACACTTGACATGCATTTATTGGTCAGTCATACATTTTACTGGGAGGATCTGTGGCTTGAGATCATTCAAATCTATTCAAGTGGATCAGTTTTCCTATTGTTTCAACTGTTTTTAATGTTTGCTCACGGTGAAGTGGCTGTCGGGAAAATATGCCACCTGCTCTCTGGTGTTGGCTCAGTGACAGCGGATATTACAGCTGTCTCTGAAATAAACATTGGCCCGATATTACAAATGTTCCAACAAATTGTTTTTCAGAGCTTCATATTTTCCCTCCTTATTTCAGCACCGGTGAAAGTGCCTGTCTTTGTTTTGAACCTGGTCTGTCAGATTCCATTTTTAAGGCAATCTCTTTCTGCTTTGCCTTTGTCTGACCCAGCACTGTTTTTGAAAAGAGACTGTTAAATGAAGCTTGTGCTGGGGGAGGGGGGGAAACCCAGGGATAACATTAATATTTCTGCTAACTGTCTGTCATGTCATTATTGTTAAGAAAAATAGCCTTGTGGAATTTTTCTTTTCTTTTTTAACTAATAAGAAGTTCATGGCAGATACTGTATCAGTCTGTGCTGTGTTGAAACCTCCAACTTCTAGCTAGAAGTGACATGGTGCATTTCACATTTAGTCCAACTGGCAGAAACATTTAGCATAATTACTTCCACTTACCGAGTCATTTGTTGCTATGGCAACATGGGGAAAGTTAAAAATACTTACCTCAATAGCCCCAGATACTGTAGACAACTGACATTTAATATAGAAGTGGAATGATAACAATGATAATTAGGTGTATGTCTATATACCACCATGTATCATATCAGTTATCCCAAAATAAAATACAAGAACGTTGTTGTGTATCATTATCATTACCTCACTGTGATACACAGCAGTGTTAATGAATTGACAATAAACCAACAGTTAACAGTCAGTTTTCATGGCTGACTGCGTTGGTTTAAGTTGGACATTTAGCAACAGTCAATGATGATAAAATATTTACGAATGTCTTCGGGAGAAGGGGTGGGAATAAATAACTAAGTCGTACTTCTTCCCACTCCTTTTCGAACATGTAAACTAAGAACTGAGAGATTATCAATTTCTTTGTTCCCCCTTTTTTTTCCCCACATTAGAAATAAATACATTTCCATTCCATTTCAGGCGTCTGCTTTGTCAAAACTTATGATAGGTTTTCCAACCCTAACTTCTCTGGCAGAGCGTTTGTGGTGTTCAGCAGAGACTTCCAGATACGCTTTCCCCTTTTTTAAAGATGTTCTTTCAATTTGCCTATTTGCCATTCACTTCACAGCTTACTCCCACTGCTTGGAAACACTTCTCCTTCTCCTCATCATCATCTCATTGTTATGGGGAGCAGCACTGCTCCGCGTCCTTATGCTTTTTATTTTTGTTGCGGATTTGACTTCAGGTGGAATGGCTAATCTCTCGTGTAGACCACAGGGACAAGTCACACCGAACTGTGCTTTTAAATAATCACAATAACGTGTTTGACATTGCTCGTAGTACAAACTTATATGATCAAAACATATACATGTGTGTATTACTGTATTAAATGTCTCATACATTCTATTGCAGTCCATCACTAAGGTCACAACAACATACTGTATAATCGCATTTTATATATATTTTTTATTTTAATGTTTATTTTTCTCTTAAACCTTTTAGACGCTGATAGCTGGAGCAGTCGTGGAGCAGTTGGACTTCCTGCGCGTTAATGAGGCGGAGTAAGAGATTTCTTTAGCTTTCATATTTAATTTGCCAGAGGTCCAACATGGAAACTTAATTTCATTTTATCGAGGACCAAATATCAGTTTAGCTTAAAATAACAAAATGTCTAAAAAAAAAAAAATCTGGTTTTCCATTTCAAATGGGAAGAGCAGCTACTGCATAATGGAGCTACTGTATGCTGCGTGCTCTACATGTAGAGTGATGTGTGTTCATGTGTGTGCATAGGATCTCAGAGTTTAAGAGCTTTGAAGAGCTGGAGCTGCCTAAACACTCCAAGGTGAAGAGGCAAACAAGTACGCCCAATGCCTCCGACCTGGAGCAGCAGCCAGAGATCAGCGTGGAGGAGTGGCTGCACAAGCCCACCAATGAGATCGTGCAGAAATTCAACGTGAGTCGTTAGTTCATTCATTCATCCATCGTGTGCCGCTTTATCCTCCACGTGAGGGTCCCGTATGGACAGGTCGCAGTCAATCGCAGGGTCATTAGAGTAAATTAAAGACATTTACAGGATGACTGTTGTGTTTTTATTGGCCACATTTCCTTTTTTTTTTTTACACCTTTACTTTATTTAGAGGTAATATTCCAGGTAATTAGTTGAATTCGGCATTGACAAGACTGAAAAGTATGTTTGTTTGTTTTTTAGAAACAGTCAGATTCTTCTTTTATCTATTTAAACATGAAAATGAATTCTACAAAACCTTCCTTTGCCTCAATAAAATATTTAAAATAATAAACACAAACTCAGGTTTCCTTTTAACTCTCTTCTGTCTTGTTATTTGTGGCAAAGATGAACTGAACACACTCATCATCTCCTCCTATACACTCACTGGTAGCATGTCATTGGCCATCTGCGTCTTGTTCCAGATTAGATTTTTGTAATGAGTTAATATTACCATCTGCAGCAACTTTTTCAGATTTCTCATTGAGCATCTTGGTTTTGCTGTCAAATTAGTTTGTTATTGATTTATCTAAGTGTTCAACATTAGTACCAGTATTGTTATCAGACCAAATGCTATTATAATGATAAGAAGAAGAAGAATCATCATTGCTGTGGCTTGTCAGTTTGTTTTTGGTTGCATCGATATGTATTTATGCACAAAATGCACGTCTGTGTGTATTTAGTGACTAAGCTAAGCTTTTACGTTTGATTGTATCTGTCACTGTGCAGGACTGTAACTGCTTGGCCAGTCAGGCTCAGCTCGCAAGCATCCTTCTCAAGAGAGAGGGGCCAGACTTCATTTCTAAAGATGGTGAGTACATATACAGTACAACTTAAAAAACGTGTGCACTGAGACTTCATTCAATGAAGGGAATTTCTTAATTAAATACAAATGAATTCAAGTCAGAAGTGCCACAGGGTAGCAGCTTTGTAATTAACAACCCCAATATTTCTTTATTACGTATGGGTTATTCTTTTAAGAATAAAGTCAGGGATTTGACTGTGTAGTGTAGCTCAGTAGTACAGACAAAATGTGCATCTAACCATGTTTGTGATTCCAGGGAACCTGATGGATGAACTGGAGAGAATCTACAGAAGAGCTGGCAGCAGAAAACTTTGGTCTGATAATCTCACAAATTTACACACACACACACATAAATACATGTATTGTAGATCTAAAAAGATAAACTCTAAAGGGGAAATTTGTTTTTAGTCATCTCTCTTTTGAATAATTTAAAAATGACTTCTAAATGAACAGGAAATTGCAATAGATGTTTTGCTTCATATATTTTTAGTTTGGGCCCACCTTACAAAATATTATTTAACGTAGTGAATTATTAATGCCTGTTTTTCCACATTCCTCACAATATCTTTTCTCTTGTGAACACTTTTTTTTAAAATAACTCTTGTTTAATGTGGCTAAACTATAGGCTGGCAGTGCGCCACGCTGCTGCCATTATCAAGAAGTTTGCCAGCTCTATAGCTCCTCACATCACATCAATTCTGGTGCATGGGAAACAGGTAATGTTCAGGCAATAGTGAACTGTGGACTCTGCATGAATTCTCCTATTTAGATGGTTGGCTGCCATTAGAGCTGTTTAAGGTTCAACCAATCCTAATTCGATTTTTCTCTTAACCAGAGTTTGACCAAAAAAGAATCCACTTTTCTTGTGTATTTATTCACTTATGTAAAATCAAAACAGAAATAAATAAAATACAGTACAGTGCAGTATATTATACTTATATATATATTATACTTATTATTACAAGATAACTGCTAAGAGCAGGCTATACTTTTTCAGGCTAATCTTTTAATTTAGCCAATGCTAGTCTTATATTTTGCTTTTTAGAAGAAGATTAGTATCTTAGCATCTTGCTGAGCTAAGCTTTAAGGCTCTCAGTTAGCTATAGGGCTAAATCCACCAGAGCCTGTCTGGTTAATCCAAAGAGTCTAGAGTCATAGATTGGCTGAACTCTTACACAGTCGTGGGTTTGTCCAAGTCAGTGAGACCAAGCTAGTAAAGCACCAAAGGAGCTTGTCATCGGCGTCTGCTATCGCTCACTCTCCATTAACCATCACAGAGGCTAGGGCCTCATGCTCAGAGGCTGGCTGTGTACGCCCAGACAAAAAAGGGTTCAGCTCTTGGATAGGATTCCATTCATGGTTACAGGTCCCCCACATCTGACCCAGCATGTGCTTAGATGAAACGTTTACCACCAAAGTCTGTAATAACAAAAAACAAACATTGTTAAATGTATATTAGAAGCAGTGTAACTATATGGAAGTGAACTGAAAATGGTGGACTTAAAGCAACACTATGTCGGTTTTGCTTGACTGGGAATGAAGAAGGCAGCATTCTCCCAATCATAAGTCAATGATATCAATCAAAGTTTGTTTTAAAGCTGTTATTTTAGTGAAGCCACCAATCAAACAGACCATGGTTTCCCCAAGCCTTTTATATGTGAACCCATTTAAAAAAAAAAAATCCCGTCCCTGACCCTTTTTTTCTTGGAATGACTGAAATAGACCACACAGCTCTCATTATTCCTTCCTTTCCCTCCTCCACTCATAATGGCGGTCCATTATGCCTGCACTCCACAAGCTTCCCCACAACACTTAACATTTGAATCCCATTATCATATATAAACCGACATGCTTTTGATGGTATACTCTTTGATTGATCTCACATGTAGACCAGATTGATTTTTATTTTAAAAAAATAAGCTGCATAGTGTTGCTTTAAACCGTTCAACCGTTAACCCTTTTACAGTTGTGTAGAAGAAACAGGCATGTGGTTTGTTCACTATAGGCTATACTGTAGAAAGATTCCCATACAACATGGTGGACATGAAATTAAGGTCTCCTTCGATGTTTGAGCCTAGAGCTGCCATGTTTCCCTTTTGTCTGTGGTATGTTGCCAGCCTGACTCACAAAGAATGGCCCCTAATCGTGGAAAAGGTTGTTCCAACTTTGTATGTGAGCGTTTGTTCCCCCTGTGTAGTCAGTGTTCTCTGTGTGTCCATAGTTTGAATCAGATTGGTCAACATGAAAACATCTACTGTATGTTGTTTGACTAATTAATAGGATCTTTTTGCATTAAAGAAAATGTAGTATGCCATAGACGTGGCGGTTGGGGGGGGGGTCGGGAACCTGGAGGGGAATTTCCAGCTTGTCGGGAAATGGTATCAATACTCCGTTCAATTTACTTTCTCATTTACCTAACATGAGGCAGGAAGTGAAGCTTGAAATAGGTTCCCCAACAAAGCATCAGAGGATTGACACCACATCATGCCTTCTAAACATTAAAGCTTTTGTTGCCGTTTCATTCCTTAATGCTCAAGATGTGCCCCGGTATTTCCACAGGCTTAAGCACTGAATAACCACACGCACACACAAATAAGTGTTTTTCTCAGGATAATATAAGAGGAAGTTGTTTTGCTGTTGATTGTATTCATGACCCCATTACTGAAATCACTTTCATGTGATCACTGCTTCTGTGAGGATGGCTTCCACTCTGTGTGTGTGTCTATGGTGACCCCTTGCTGTGGGCTTCCACATGAAGGTAACCACTGTTAATGTGTGCTGCTTCTCCCTCATAGGATTAGTGCAGGCACGAGGAGGCCGTTTGAAAGCGACTCTTGTGGATAATGAATTACCAAAATTAGTGAACATTAAAATGTTTTGGTGCAAAGTCAAAGCTTTCATTTGGCTGTTGAAGAGCAGAATGGAATTCATTCATTAAAATGTGAATTATGAAAAAATAATCCCTTTAATAAATTTTGTTTTGGATGATTTTGTTAATTTACAGAATAATAAAAAGGGAAAGCATCTAGCAGCTTTTTTTTTAATCAGTTAATTACCCTTTTTTTGATATTTTTAAATATTCCTCAATTAAAGTGAATATAAATTGAAAGTCTCTTTCATTCCAGTGTTATCCAGTGACCATATTAAGGCAGCAGTAAATTTGAGGAATTGGCTCCTCACTCTCATCAACGACAAATGTCAAAGTCGGAGCTGTTAGTGGTTTTCTGCCATAATGTCAAAAAACTGTTCTTGTGTCTTTTCACCCACTAGGTCTGTTGTCCGTCTTGCTGCCAGTCTGTTAACTAAGCTAGTGGACAGCCTTGCCCCCAGTATTACTAGTGTTTTAGTGCATGGCAAGCAGGTAAGTGCACACAGAGACAGCAGGTGGTGGAAACTGCCCCTTTTTGTAAAATCTATAATACATTTGTGTTATGTTTGGGGGAAATGGCATGTTAGGATAATAATTTTAATGTTCACTAAGTTTTTAAAAAACGCAATTGGACATCTATCTATCTATGTATATATATATATATATATATATATATATATATATATATATATATATATATATATATATATACACACAATGACCTACTCCTCATGCTGTCATCCTATGGGAATTACTGCATGCTCATAATGCTGATCATAGATCACCTCCAGTGTATATGTGTGTGTTTTTGTGTTTGGGTAACTGAGCTCTAGTTGAAGTGAAGCTAGCAGCATGACCACAGTAGAATCCTAATATGCACTGTGTCCGTGTGTCTAGACAAACTCCATGAGCCGATTGATTTATTGTGATGCTGGACTTTGTCTGATGCCACTCCCCCACACACACACAACTTGTCGCTGGATGAGTTTGGGCGCATCATATCCTGTCAAGTGTTATTCAGAGATTAGCCTCCTCTCACGAGTGTCAGTTATCTTGCCTCGTTTTTATCCCCCGGAACAGTTTTGGGCATTTCATTATGTTGAAGTAGCTCAAGGTGTGAATCTGCATATAGATTGCCTACCAGAGGGAATGATCCTTTCAACATGATTGGAAAGCCTGATTTGAAATTGGAGACTGCTCTATACCTCTGCTTACAATAACAGCCTGGACTAGAAGAAATAAAGTGTCTCCCAATTTCACTCATTTCTGACTCAAGTTTGGATGAACTGTCTCTTTAATACTGAAATCCTGCATTCAAAGCTGGTCATCTCCAAACCTTATGTTTGGATCCAGGCTTCAGTTAGATGTAAAGATGAATGGCAAGTCTAAAGTGCTGGATTCCATCAGGCTCTGGAATAAAAGTGTGCCCTCTCATCAGCCGCCGACTGCTGAAGTGTAATTTTCATGAGATGGAACAAAACACAAAAGAGTAATCTTGAATTCCCCCCCCCCGCTCACTTTTATGTGTCACTGGGAGAGGAGGCCAGTTATTTACAGGAATTGTACGTTGGAGGAAGCACTGTTTGCACATGGAAATGTATGCATATACACGTTGGAACACTGCTCTCTAACTATATGTGGGTTCTTTCTTTATGCTCTTTCTCCCCCCGGTGTGTGTGTGTGTGTGTGTGTGCGCGCGCCTGTGCTAATATCTAATATTACCAGGTGACCCTTGGCATATTTGGCCATGAGGAGGAGGTGATCTCCAACCCTCTGTCACCCGGGGTGATTCAAGGCATCATCTACAGCAGGTGCTCCCCTCACGGAGGAGAGCGGGAGGCTGTCCTTCAGCAGGAGCTGGTCATTCATATTGGATGGATTATCTCCAACACCCCAGAGCTGTTCAGCGGCATGCTCAAGATCAGAGTTGGGTAGGGAAAAGTCAGGTTTCGGGGCAGTTTGGGTGCTGCCAAACAACCTGTGTAGGCTCTTTTTTTAGTGAAACAGGCTGGACCTCTGCAGATATCTGGGTCCATGTCAATATAATCCTGCATCTCAGTTTGGTTTTTAATTTTAAAATGCAAGTCCAGAACACCATGTTGGAAGAAGTGTTGTGAGGTTAGGTGTAGCATTTAAAACATGACTCATTCATGACCCCCCCGAAAAATCGAATTAATTCCATCATCAGTATTAACATGTTAGTGATGGAATGGAAGTAAGTGTGAGTGTGTGTGTGTGTGAGATTCCAGGTGGATTGTCCAGGCAATGAAACATGAGCTAAAGATCCGAGCAGGAGACATGCCAGCCCAGGACATCTACCAACTCTCCCCCAGTGACATCAAACAGCTCCTGCTAGACGTTCTGCAGCCGCAGCACAACAGCAGGTGCTCATGTTCTCCCGAACCGAGAATGTTGTCTCATCCCTTTTATCTCGCAAACCTGCTTTGAAGACACCACGTCTTTATCTCAGTGCTTTTACTCGTATAACCTGTTTTAGTTTCTATTATTATATCTTCAGTGCTGCCTCGTCTACATCCGTGTCGTTTCGTCTTCTGCTGCCACGATGCAATTTCCCCATGGGAATTATTAAAGTTTTTATCTCATCTCATCTAATCAAACACAATTTCCTCGGGCACAATAGCCATCACCTTTATGGTTCCCATCTCAAATAATTGCTTCAACACTTTCACCCTTGTTTCACCTAAGGTCTTGGCTGAACAGGCGTCAGATCGATGGCTCTCTAAACAGGACCCCTCTGGGCTTTTATGATCGTGTGTGGCAGATGCTGGAGAGGACTCCCAACGGTATTCTGGTGGCTGGGACTTACCTCCCGCAGGTACCTGACTCCACTTCACTCCAGTGCAGTACTTAATCACCTCTAATGGGAACGTTCTGAGGGAGTAAAGAATAAAAACATTAGTTCAAATGCACCGACCACTTTTTTTTTTTTATCCCCCTGTTGCTCTGTAGCAACCCACGCTGTCTGACATGACCATGTATGAGATGAACTTCTCCCTGCTGGTGGAGGAAACGTTGAAGAAGATTGTCCTGCCTGAGTACAGGCAAATCATTGTCGAGGTAAAAACGGACGTAACACTCATATTTTTGCATTAATGTTTTTGACGGGAGGTTTAGACCCTATAAAAAGTATATTGATATTTGGTTTATTAGAGTTTTTGAAAACCTGCTGTTTCTCTGCCATTTGGGCAGTTGCTGATGGTGGTGTCCTTGGTGCTCGAGAGAAACCCGGAGCTGGAGTTCAGCGACAAAGTGGATCTGGACGCTTTAGTGAAGGATGCATTCATTGATTTCCAGAGGGATCACAGCACTGTGAAAGAGGACCAGGTACATGTTTTCCTCAACTTAGTATATCATCACATTTCTTTTTTTATCTGTTCTATTCTATTAATGTGTAATAGAACTTCATTATATGGAATACACACATACAGTATGTATTAGGTACTGTTGAAATATTCTGAACATTCACTTGGACTCAAGATGAACTATTTTGTTTTTGGTGGTTCATGGCAACCATGACAATACATAGCACGTGTATTTTCTTCCTATGAACTCACATACAATAGACAGAAAACATACATGGAATAGTTGGAAAACAAAGTCAAGACAAATTATTATTATTTTTTTTATGCATCATTCAGTGTGAGTCTACGCAAACATGGATTTCAACTGTGTGCTGACGGACCACAATTCAAGTTTAAACTTGTATAATAGTTCATAATTAGCACAAATTCTTATGGAGACATATGTGATATTTACTGACGCTTCTTCATCTTGGCCTCAGTTGTCTGTGTCCCAGGTTACGATGGAGGCTTTCTACAACACGCCTCCAGTGGGAAAGAAAGGCACCTCCAGCTATCTGACCAAAGCGGTCATGATCCTGCTACTGCAAGGGGACGTGAAACTCTGCAAGGATGACCCGTGTTCTGTTAGTTAGACTGAACCGTGATCCCACTCCCAGTGCTGTGTGGTCATCAAAACAGTCCACTAATGGACTACAGAGTATCCATCACATGTATTCATGAATAACCTCTCTCTCACCTACTCCTGGAAGCTTTGATTTAAACTCACGTCTGCTTCAGCGGCAGCAGAAGCCGTAAGCAGAGGTTTCAGCTGTAGTAGGTTAGTGTGAAGCAAAATACACCCATAAATCCTGCTTCAGTTATTGCATCACCATAGTTTTATTTAAATGCTGCACAATGTCTTGGGGTTTTTTTGTTAGAAGTCTGCATTCCGACCATATAGCACATTAAAATGAAGCTTTTATTAGTGGACTGCTGATTTTATTTCTATCTGGATATCACGGAGTGGCATGTTTAAGTTACACTGCACATCTACTGGTTATCTCAGCAGAACTTTACTTTTCGTACGTGCTTCAGTCTTCCAACTATGTTGTGCTTTCATTTGGCTTGGAAACGTGGACACAGCCTGGATTATAGTCAAAAGATAAAAAAAAAGGGATGTAAAGCTAAAGGAAACTGGCTGTGGCTGTAGCAGCATACTGACGGACATCTTATTCTTAACAAAGTCAGGAAATACAAAGCTTGTGACTTGAATTTCAACTGTTCAATGTATTGTGGACGTTCGTAATTAAGAAATAATGTCACTGTTAACTCGGATAAATGAACCAGGCTCACAGGTAACTGTTCAGACTGTGACAGACAGAGTGGTTCATTCAGTAACGTTCATTCATATATGGCCATTTTAAACAACAATAAATGTATGGATCCATTTTAAGGCAGTCATCAGAACATCTGAGAAGCACTGCACAAACTGTAAAATCTGGATTATTTTTTTATTCAGTTATAGTATATATTATACATAGAAATGTTTTGTGAGGTGAGTTTTTTTCTTGGAGGAAAGCTGTATGTTCTTACACGCATGCACAGTCTGCTGCATGACAATAGCTGCTGTTTGCCATAACCACCATGATTGTTTCTCTGTTATAGGCAACAACAAAAAAATAATAGCGTTTCCGAGAGGCTTGTTAACCACAATAGGTCTCTGCATGACAATGGCTACTGTGTGTCTGAATTCTTGAGCCAGAAAACCATTTGGGGTTTTTTTAAATGTCAGCAACAGAAAATACTACTGTCAATCTTAAGTAGAACTGATGAAAGTTGCACCCTTTTTTTAAAGTGTGCCTTTCTGATTATCATCACTGTGATAATTCTCCCCATCCGTGTTTACTGTGAGTGGGTTGTTGTTTTTTTCGCTGTTTAATGGCTATTATTTAAAATAATTCTATTTTAACTCAAACATGCTAGAATAAAGTCATTTTGAAAACCATTTGAACATGTGGGATTTTACTGTTCGCTCTATTTGTGATTGTGTAAATATGCACCGGAACGTCCACTGCTATAAATAATAATAAAAAATGGATGAGGCCAAAATATACTCCCATTTTAAAGTCAATTACCAGTTACCAGACGCCACCAGCTGTCATTCACTCTGGTGTTCACTCATTTGTGCCGCACTGTTTATTTTCCTCTAAATGGGATCATAATCTACAATCGTTGACATCATGTTCTATTGAAGAAGACCTGCAACTAGTGATTTAGTCCATTAACTCCTCAGGAAAATGCTTATTGACGTCATGAATCAAGTGAGAAGCTCATTTTCACTCCTTTCCAATGGAGTTGTTTTTGCAACCAGACGAGTTACTTCCTGTGCTTCACTGTTCAAAAACCAGCAGCATACATACAGTTTTTACATACTAAGTATATCTGTGTATGAGACTATCAAATACAGATTATGTAATCACTTCACATAAAGCAACAGTCCCTTGTTTCTTGGCTGAGGCTGCAGCCGATTGGCGCATGACTGCCACAGCCCTGAGGGGTGCATTTGCCATTTTTGTCAGATCCCAACGGTTACACCCACTTATGTTGCCTGAACCCTGGATCAATCTGCATCTCACATGCCTGTGTTTGCTGCCTGCAACAGTTCTGACTGACTGTAAGATGAAGAGAGAGAGAGAGAGAGAGAGGAGAAGATGCACGCTGGTGAAAGGATTTTTGCCTCGCTGAATAAATCTCTTCCTCACTAAGACAAATCCTCCGGATTTTTTTTATCGCATCATAGAGTAAGAGCATTCAAAAAGTGTTTCTTGTATTTATTTCTTACTTTTGTGACATAGACATGTGCTGCACAACCGTTGGGATTCGTAAATGGTACATTCTGTTAATTTTACCAATAAAATGTATAGTTTGAGTAGAGAACCCCTGCTGACATCTTCAGGGATGTACTATCTATATGACATTGGTTCTTTCACAGTTTTCAATTTACACTAAACATTTTTACTTTTCCCTCACTGATGAAAGTAGTAACCTTTTCTTGTTCTTTAAATAGCATTTGTATGCATTAAACATTTTTTTCCCCTAGTAAAGCCATGCATCCTGACATTTTAAGAGTTTATGCCTCATCAACCCACTAGGATGCAGCAGAGTTCAAGGAATGGAATTCATGTCGTTCAGTTTCATTTTCATATTCTAAGGACATTTTGTGCCTGCTCTTTGGTGCCCATGTTGTCAGGTTCAGCACTATAATAATGGAACAGTTTCTTGCAGTGGTGTTTTGGCATTTTTACTTTTAAAATTTAAAATAAATATGGGTTTAATCATTACCATTTCTTTAAAAGCTTGTTCGGTGTCGTTTTCCTAATAAAGGGACCATCATTGCAGACAGCAAACCCGTGTGACAGAAACCCACAGTTTTCACAAGATGGTATCATCGATGTCTAAAGGCTTTCCTCACAGAACTTAAGGTCGATCTGGTCAACTGGGAGCACGTTTCATAGCAGCGATTCAGTACAATGCTCTCCTGTAGTCTGTTGTCTCTGACTGTTTTGGCAGGAGCACAACAGCTATCCACCATCTTCACTTTAATGATGAAAACAGCAGATGAAAAGATGAGTATTACCTGATTTATGTGGGCTTTACCTGAAAGAAAAAAAGAAAAAAGAAAAAACATCAAGAGAGGAAATTCTTTCAGATAGTGTCCTAGTATCTGGAACAAGGAGATGTTTAGGTTTTCTGCACTGATAGAGCAGCTCGGCTCTCATGCATAGCACATATGGGATTTCTTTAAATGTCAAAAATGTGCCGTAGCATTAAAAAAGGTTGAAAAACACTGATCTACTTCAGAGCCAAGACCCAGCACAGTTGTGACCTCCAGACAGTGCTTGACAGGGTTGGAAAAAGGGCTCCTACCATGAGACCATGACAAAACCAAACTTGAATCATTATGTTTCAACATCAAAACAGCAATACAGTCATGCAACACATAGTGGGGTGCAACAACCACACACCAAAAGGCTCACACCAGTAGAAAGTTGCAGCCATGGCAACATAAAAAAAAAAATATGAGCGCAGCAAAGTCCCAAACTAAGCTATTGCAGTTAAAAGGTTTATCACAGCTAATTTAGACAAAGTGCTCAAACAAAAAGGAATGTCATGTCACAGAGAGATCAACATTCCTGTGAAAAAATACAATAACTAAGCATGCAAGCTGTAAACGCACACCCAAATTACACATATGGATAACAACACAACACAATTGTTAAATGGCTTAGCTAATTTAAAGGAGATTTTACAATAGTTGGGAGAATTTGGCCTCTTATACTTGAATCTTTTATGAAAGACAAGTTCGTTCCCACGATCTAACTAAACACTCAAACATATAAATCAATCAACCATGCACACCTGCAACTCATCTCATCTCAGGTAAAGTTCAACCCTGACTTTGCAACAAGAATAACAGAAATTATTATTATGACCATATTTAAGCAATATACAGAGGTCTCGAGTTACCTCCTTAAACATTGCACCACTATTTCTCAATCACATCCAGTGACAACTCTTTGGCAACAGTTTGAAGTAATGACCACGTCGTCCAGCAGAGAGCACTGGTCCACTCATCAAAAGAAGATTATGATGATACGTTATACAGAGTCACGGTTTTAAGTCTTTTTAGTGTTGTAACTTGTAAGTGTTTTTATTATAATAGTATGCTTCGATGCCTTGAGACAATCAGTAAAAAATCAATGTAAAATAAGCGGTCCTGACTTATTACAATGTTGGATAAATAAGCTGCAGATGTGTGAAACCATTACTTCTCACTCTAATTTTCTTTTAGGACATTTTGTGCTGCATGCTGTACGTCAGGGTTCAAATTCAATCAGGTGTGTTGGAGCAGCGAAACATCTAAAACATGCAGGGCAGTGGGACCAGGGCTGAGAAACCCTGAGGTATGTATTACAACAGTGCTATCTCAACCACTAAAGTATGTTGTTAAACACAGAGATGCATGAATCTCCTTTAGGGAAAACATGAATATATTGTGCATTGGAATCATCATGTGCAGAAAAGATGAAATAATGTAACCCTCTGTGACTTCTCCCTGTAACAGTAACATCAGAGATACATGTAGGAAGCATGATTGGAGATGACACACTGATAAAGTATAGATTCTGGCGTGGGAGAAAGTCTGCATCTCTATCACACCTCCTAAGTGACAATAGCAAGTAGCTGTTGATAAAACACCATAATAATGTGTTTAGTCTGCAGGAAGAATACCACCAGGGATGATACAGCTGATCCACGGGTGGTTGTCATCATATATCCTGTATACATCAGTCAGGTGGTTGATCTCCTTTCAGAAAAATCCTTTTTGCCCCCTTTGATACATATCAGCGCTGCTGGTGCAGTGCCTGTGTCGCATGACACTGATACTGATAACATTTGCACAGACATTTATGGAACCCAGAGGGATGAACCCTTGCTTTCAGTGATAAAGTCTGGCTAAAGGCTGAGTGGCATGTTAAAGTTACACAAATAATAGGTTATTATTATAGTTTCGACCTCTATGTTGTTGCAGTTATTGATAGCTGGTGCAACCTTAGTCGCCACAGCTCGTCATCAAACTCTGCAAAAGCCTGATAGCGACGGATTCGTATGAATCAGGTGTGTTGAAGCAAGTAAACAAACTAAAACGTGCAGGGCAGTGGCTCCACTGAAACAAAGCTATGACCCAGTAACCCATAACTCTGTGTCTGTCATCAGCAGAGCCAAGGTGACACACATCTGTTAACATCTCTGGCATCAAGCCCAAGCACAAACACACAAACACACAAACACAGACCGTGCTAGGCCATATGTCCTCTGTCATTAATCGTGATTAAACTAATGTACAGCATGCAGACACCAGTCCACTCTGCCGAGCTGCGACGACACGGTTTGTGACCAGTAAATCAGCTCTGACCATGGCAGCGCAGAGCTGACTGTTTTACTCACACTGTCATTTTCATCATTACGGAGGCATTAAGTGAACAGATGTTGTCGTAATGTGATGATATAAATGATAAGGTGTGTGTTACAACCTGTGCTTTGGTAATTATTTCAGCTAAATGACAAACGTTCTAATGTGTTGTGATGGGAGGGGGCTGTTACCTTGTTTGTGTGTTTGCTCTACTGGCTTACACACATTTTGCCTTTAATGCGTACACTGTAATTGTTAAAGAAAAACATTTATGTTAGTCTCCTGTGAGCCATGTTATCCTCTTGGACACCTGGATGCAGCCTTTGCTGTAAGATGATAATGCACAAAGGCGTTGTTTCTTTTCCATAGTAGTATAACACAGCACAACACTTGCCTGAGGTGTCTTGGTGCTGCTGCGTCTATACAACAGTGAACAAAACAACAAACATACGCCTGGACCAAAGGTCTGTTGCCTCTTTAATCTGACCCCAGCCTTCCCCTAATGTCAACCTTCCCCCAGGTGTTGGAATCTGACAAAATAGAATGCACTTACATAGAAGCTAACTTTAAATGAAGTACTATTATGTGCAGCAGTGCAGTAATTTACAGATGTTGTAGTCAAGTCACTAAGCCCCGAGTCTGAGCCACAAAAGAAGAGTCCAAGTCCAGTCCAGTCGAGTTCCAAGATGCCATTGGTCACTACTTCAAAGAGTTGATTTACTGTGTAACTGGAGTTCAGTGTAAACACTGTGTACACAAAGGAAACTATTTATGGTGTCTCTTTTGGCATCTTGACACACATACCTACACTTCCATGCTTGCAGATAACATTACAACAGTCAAGGCCGATGGTGGCATCATATGCAGCGCAAACACACATGGTGCACTTCTTGAGACGACACAAATCCAGTGCTTCATTGAAACAAGGTGCCACCCATTTTCTGTAAAGAGGCTGATTAAAAATGACACGTTACCAAAGGCTCCTGCAGCAATTCCCAAACACGCAGGCAGAGAAACAAAAACAACAAACAAAAACACACTCCAAAGCAAGCTCCTGTTAGTTCCTCTCAGTGATTTAGAGTCTGAGCTTCATTACAAGCAAGTTACTTAAATACACCAGTCTATTACAGATTTTTTGAGCTTAGTAACATGCTCTGATGATAGTGATGGTTGTTACAGTGACAATAAACAATGTCAATCATTGTGTCACAGTGCTCACATCGAATGCAGCTGGGCTTGGACACATGTCCAGAAGTGTGTGATTAAGGTGATGATAAGCTGACATGAGTTGTAATGTGTTCAGCTCACCGGTGAAATCACTGATAACATACACATGAACTAGAGTACACAAAAACTGATGACATGTGTGACAAAGCAAGTGTTTAGTTTTACTCCAGTAAAACTGAAGTCGTTTACTCAATATTTCTTGTTTGTTTGACATAACATTGTCAGTCTATTGTATGTTCAGTAGATGACTGGCCTCATAAGGTCTAGGCTTTTTACGACATTCTGTGAGAGGAGGCATAACCCAGCTGTTCCCGATAAGTCCCAGTCATTCATTCTATTATTTACACCTGCTGTGTTGTCACTTACCTTTGTTTCTTGCTTTTATTTTATTTTAAATGTTCACACCATCGTATTTATAGTTTGAGATTGTTGGTACGTGTGTGTACTTGTGTTTGCCCTGTAATGTGACTCCTGATATTTGTTATTTATGTAACTAGCTGTTTCTGTGAGGGGTTCATTCTTAATCGGCATGCTAACGTCATGCCATGTGATGCTTACAAACTGACGAAATTGTGACGGAATGATGGCGCCGAATCAACACAAAAAGTCAGAGTTCACACCCTGGAGAACATTCATGTTTGTACCAGACTTAAAATTAAATTAAACTAATCTTAAGTTTGAAGTTGCTTTGTTGTTTGTCCACTCACGTTTGTTGTCATTTCCTGTTTTGAAAACTCACCTCTTGTCATTTCAGGTTGTCCTCCAGCCCCTGCTTGATTACACTCACCTGCTCTAATCACGTGCACCTGTGTCTAATTACTTACCAGCCCTGTAGTATTTAGTTCTTGTGTTTCCCTGTGTTTGGTTTGCTCCTCTTGTACCTCATGTTTAAAGATGTGTGTCTGACCTCCAACCTGTTTACTGAGGATTTTCTTTTTCACCCCTCCATTTGCTTGTGGATATATTCGGATTCTGGACTGATTCGTATGGACTGATCTTTTGGCATTAAAGACTTCATCCTCTCCCCGAGGCCCAGTACATAATGTAAGTGGATATTTTTGTAAACATAGCTATTTTTCTGCACACTTTTGACTTTTGTAAATGCAAAGTGTGAGTAGGGTGTCTTAAAGGGCCACATTTTGCCTTGTTTTTGTCTTGGTACAGCTGGTTTCTCCTCGTCACATAATCTTGTTTGCTTACAAATATGTGAGTCGTATAATGGTATCAGAAGTAGCCAAACTTGTGCTAGTGTTCATTTTGCTAACTGGACTTTTAACATGTACACACAAAGTTTTTTTGTTGTTTGCAAATCTGAACTAATCGTGGCATTTTGTCGATCTCTCCTCTGATTGAACACTTGTTGACATGGCATGCTTATGACAGGGTTTTTGTGTTGTGGAACTTAGTGTGTGTGTGTGTGTGTGTGTGCGCGCGCGCGCGCACAGAAATATTTATATATTCAGAGTAGGAGAGTAGGTGTGCGTGCACTAATGATTGCTGAATATAAAATGAGTGTGTGACAGCAGGGTTAATAGATTGTGGTACTCTCTGTCTGTCTGTCTGTCTGTGTCTGGGAAACTGAAGGTCAGATTAATAAGGACAAACCAGCACTGTATATGTTTCCCTGTGTCCCTGGGCTGGAACCAAGTTGGGTTTAATGCTTTCTACACATTGAGAGACAAAGATAGGAGGAGGTGGCAGTGGACGATGACAGAGAGGAGGACATTGGAGTAGTAGAATATTGAAATGTAAGAAGTTTGCAGACACAGGGTTTCGACACAAAGCTGATGCAGGTTTGATGGCACATTTTGAAAGAAATGAGAAATGAAGTGCAGTGTTTTATTTACTGACATATAGAGGATTGTTTTTTTCCTTGTATTATCTTTTCTTTAATCCGTGTAACTTGCTTGAGTGGCTCAACTTCAGTGCAGTTCAGTGTTTTTAATTTATAGGTTTGTAGTATTATTATTATTGTTTCTAAGTGGCTGTAAAGATGTAAAAACACTCTTCATAGTTCATGACACTGTCAGCTAATTTGAGCTTCTTTACCTTCACTCCCCGTTTCTTCACAACCACCTTTTTTTTTGCTTGGCAGTTCATCCATTTGTCTGGATCCGTCCGTCTGTCTTTCTCTTCCTCGTCTGTACTTTACTTTAGGTTGTATATATTTCTGGTTAAGATGAAACATTAGAAACATTTTACTGATCTCTGTGGGGGAAAAAGACTCAAGCAGTGGTAAAAGTAACAGCAGGGAAAATAAAAAAATGGTCAGATCCTTTAAAATAAAATACTTTTAAAATACAGTAGATGGCATGCTGTAAACACTGAAAACACAATATTTTCTCTCATGCCCAAACATTCATTGATCACATGAATATTTCATAGGTTTTACGGCTCAGACCTTTGATTTCTTTCCTCTTTGACCTGCGTGTTCTCCCATTGCTCTAATTTTAAATCGCTGAGAATGGAAAACAAACCCATCTAAATACCTGACATACCTAACAAGGGAATGAATCTTTCATGTGTTATGTGTCCATTCTACAGCTGACCTGACCCCTGACACTGCCCATGGAGATGGATCTGGAAAGGTCATAGAAGCATCATGTAGTTTGCATTTCCTTATTTATGCTTCGTGACTCATGGTTGGTTCGCAGTACCAAAGGAAGCCACAAGATGGGGATAGACAGCTACAAAATGAAAAGGCAAACACACACACACACAGTAAGGTTTTACTGTCTGCTGTCTCTACATTCACATTGTATTGTCATTTATTAACATGGGCATAAATCCCCTGATAAAAAATAATGAAAACATGGAACTATAAATTGTATAATCCTGTCCCACATTTTTTTTTTTCGCAATGTTTCTCAATCTTGGTCCTGGGGACTCACTGCCCTGCATGTTTTTAGATGTTTCCCTGCTCATCTGCAAACACCGCAGAAGACTGACAATGACCCATTTATTTGAATCACCTGTGTTGGAGCCTGCAGGGCAGTGGGTCCCCAGGACCAGGATTGAGAAACCCTGACTTGAGAAACTCAACAACTCCATTCAAATTAAAATAATCTTTTGAGATGAACAGTTTCTGTTCAGCAGTTAGTCATATCATAGTGCTGACAATGAGGTTGCTAGGTGTGAGAAGAATCAAATCAGTTCAAGCCTTGCTCAAAATGTTTTTCTGTCCATTCTTTCAAAGCCAATCTGGATCAAATCTGGACGTGAAGAAAATCTGCTTTATTTCTGGGAGTCTCTGTCAATACTTTAACGAGATAATGAGCCACTCTGAGTCTCTCTGCCTGAACATTTACGGTATTAAATTCCCGTCTCTATACACCCCAAAAACTGCTTGGGGCTAGTTCATTCTTTTGAGTGTAACAAAAGCTGCTATACTTAAGCTCTAATAACAGCATGATTTGTACACACTGTTTCTTTTCTGTGCACTTTTGTTGGCTTACAAAGCGCTGTTTGCCAACAAGTGTGGCCTTTAGGCATCAGGGATGCATCGTATAAAAGACCATTGGCTGCTAGGTACTTGTTCACTGCAAATATTTGACCACTTTGAAAAAAAAACACCAGAAAACATACAAACAAATCAGATAATATACAGTCTCTATGTGAACAGCAGCTTATCTGCAAGATCTTTACCCATACATAAGCTGATTTTAGTCTGGTTATTTTCCTTAAATTGTGTGGAGAGTGCAAAGTGCTCTCTTGTCCAGAATACATTTGAGTTATAATAAAGCTGAACATGTTCATGGAGAAAGTGGGATCCAGAAATGTTTCTTGTTTTGAATGCATCTAACCCCGAAAATCTCCTGCTAACAAAACGTACAGTATATGTAATCGAGTACCATATTTATTAGGGATACTTGACAATAATAAAGTGTTGGCTCGTCTTCTACTTCAAGGTGTTGTGTGCTGTGAATATCTTGGTTGTAACAAGTAGTTTTTTGGGTTACTGTTCCCTTTTCATTTCAAACTAGTCAGACCATTCTCCACTGACCTCTGGCATCATTGAGGCATTTTCAGCCGTTCTCTGTAAAGGCGAGAGATGGCTGTGTGTAAAGATCCCAGTGGATCGGCTAAAGGCGTTGAGTGGCTGCCATGTGATTGGCTAATTCTATAACAAGCAGGTGTTTCTTATGAAGTGGGTGTAACGAGACTGAGAGGGCAGTATTTATTTGTTTCCATAAACAGGCGAATAAAAAGTTTTAATTTGATAAAATGTTATTAGCTAAGTAATGGCAGTTGTTGTAAGAGCTGACCTGGGTTAGGGTTAGGGCAGTCAGCTGACTGACTGTACACATGTAGGCCAAGAAAATATGATCATTTCACTTGCTGGCTTTTTAAAGAAGAGTCTCACAGCGGCTGAACATATTTATAAACGGGATCTCCAGTGGTTTAACTTCTCACCTTCTGCAGTGATGTAGAAATGTATTATGGGATGTTTCACTACATAGGAAAGCACGTTTGAGTTCCAATTTTAGCACAATTATTACACACGTGTAATTTTGTTTAGATTAGATACTGACGTAATAGTTAATAATGTGATAATTGAAGAGTATTTTGAAAGTGACTGTGTAATGGAGAGTGAATATGTTTTCTTTGTAAGTGTATAATCAAGCACGCTTTCCCCAGGATGATCCATTATGTCACACATGATGGTGGCTAATGTGATGTTGGCCACAAAATGTTAAACTCATCATGTCCTCAATCACCTACAGGTGGAACCTAGAAATGGATCTGGTTGGCCGTTTGTTCTGTCTGGTCTTTTTTTAGAGGAGAGATCTTACAGAATGTGTCAAAGATATATGAAACACTCTCTGACGTTAATGCTCATCTTCTTTTTTGATGTTTCAATGTCAACCAGGACACAGAAAGAGTCGCACTGTTTTTTTTAGGTTGACGTTCTGGCACTGTGTTGTGTCTTATTTGTAATTCGAGAGGAGAATTGTCAGACAATGGATGTCTTTTGTTTGGTTCAATTTTCTTCAAAACGTGTGTGTGTGTGTGTGCGCACGCATGTATGCGAGTGCATGTGTGGTGTCTTTTGATGCAGACACTTGGATCAGATGAGGGGGATTTCACACTTAAATTTGATGGTTTCTCAGATCACGTTTCTTATTCTTGAAACACAGCAGGCTTCCCATTATTTGTTATATACATGCTGCCAGAAAGCTTCAATTCAAGTCTCAGCCTCCATTAAAAGTGAGAATCCCTCTGCAATTAAAATGTTGCAACAGGTCGTTTTTACCAATATGTCTTAGATGTTACTCCTGCGTTTGCTCTAATGCTTGGAAAGCTATAAAACTGGACGCTCTTCCACACAGTATCTGTGTGTATGTGTGTGTTATCTTTGTGAGGATGAAAGTAACACTAGGGTAACGTTCTGGGAACCAGGAGAGAATGTTCTATAAAGGTTGTATGAAGGTTGTGACAAAGTAAGGTTAGGGGAACATTCTGGGAACCAAAGGAGAATGTTCTATAAAGGTTGTATGAAGGTTGTGACAAAGTAATGTTAGGGTAAGGTTCTATGAAGGTCGTATGAAGGTTATGACAAAGTAATGTTAGGAGAATGTTCTCTAAAGGTTGTATGAAGGTTGTGACAAAGTAACGTTAGGGGAACGTTGTGTGACCTGGATTGAGAAACACTGCCTTAATTCAACAAGTTAATGATCGTCGTAACATAGATAGAAATAAGAATTGGGATGATGAAAATTGCATGGTTTGACTGTTGGTGTGTGGGAGGACGTGAGCGGCTGTGTTTTTCGAGATCAGCCTGAATCCATGTGACCTCTCACCGTGCTGCTCTCCACCCTAAGAACAACTTTTACATAGAATATCTGTTCCAGGTTTTAAAGGCCAGGGACTCGCAAAGCCTCATTATCATAGCAGTTCCTCGCTGGAGGAAATTAGCAAAAGACCCAGAGCAAAGGATACGAGTCTGGGCATCAATCCTCCTACTGAACAGATTGATCATTAAAAAAATAAAACCAGGCTGTAAAACTGAGTGTAAACAGTCATTACCCTGAGCGATGACTGAGTCATAATTTTCACAGTGATTTGAAGAGCTATAAGGGGGAGGTCTGGCCTTTTTAAACTCAATCCCTGTTTACAATGAAATTGTAAGGAAAAGATCGTAAATGCTGCTACACACGCACGCACGCACACACGCACGCACACACACTCGAGTCTGAGCATGCCTTCATGTATACAGTAATTTAATAAGAGGTGCTGAAGGCTGCAGCTTAGTCAAAAGGAAGAGCGCTGATTCGAGAGAGAATTCTTTGTTGTGTTAGATGTGACGTATTAGTGCGCGTTATCACACATACATGTAAATAAAGCTTGAAAACTGAGCTTATACTCTAAGTTACACAAACATGTGGAGAGTATGAACTGAGCAAACTGAGATAAACACTCAGGTGTAACTGATGTAAAAAAGAGAGCAACAAGATAAACAAACATGGAGGTTCCTCACTGGTCCATACAAGTGATCATACCAGTGTCATTTTTTTTTTTTTTAGCTGTTAGAATGGAGAGGATTTAATTCTCCAACCAACTGTCTAAACTCCTTGGCCTTTCTCTTTTCTTTTTCTCCTTTTTATTTATAGAAGTCATGATTCATTTCTTTCCACAGAATGGTCTTAGGTCTACCATCATTATTAATGTTATTGTTGTAATTCTGTCTGCTTCTCAGTCCATATGTTGCCATGACAGTGGCCTACTGGTAGCCACAACTCCTGCGAAGCAGAAGATGTCTTTTCTTTTTTTTTTTGTAAGATTTACTATAATACACCAAAAATAAATATTTACAATATAAATAACGTTAAAGCCCAAATGGTTTGATGCCATGTGCAACTTGGGCAGTAAACAAATATCAGAACCGAGATGATGTCATGTCTCAAGTTATTTTTCTTCCACGCTGTGAGAAGTAGAGAGATGCAGAGATTCAGCTGAGCAACAGAATGACCACTCATTCAGTCCAATCAGGGCGGAAAATTGAGAGACAAGAGACCCTTTCCTTTCCGCGCACACACACATACACACACACACACACACACACATACACACACACTCTCTGGCTTCCTATGGCCCTGGCAGCAGATGAAAGCAGTCGGTGAGATCCGATGAAATGAGTTAGGCCTCTATTGTAACAGATGACTAGGAGAGCTGTGTCACCACTCTGAGGCTCCCCGCCACACCAATGCGAGGTGGGTGGGGTTTGTCAGAGGATGAGCTCATGTTCCTGCTGGTTGCTCTTTTTGTCTTTATTTACCGTAACCAGTTCTGCGCTTCTTTGTGGACAGCAACGCAAATCACAGTCCATGAAAAGCCACGATTTGTCTCTCACTCAGAAGCTATTATAGGCCAGGTGTTCCTGTTGATCACAGCTTGCTGGGAGAAACTGATGCCATCATTGTTTCACTTGTTGCTGCTAAAGGTCAAATTAAATTTAATGTACATGAGCTGAATACATTTTTGTATTAAAGGTAGGATTGGAGATCCCGGAAAAACTGTTTGAGCAGGCTGCATTTTGAATTAAATCGTACAAGCCCCTTTCTTCAGATTCCCTATGAAGCTGCACGTCCAGAGCACAGATTCACGAGCACTGCGCAGCATCTGTAACATTAGGTTCTTTTTCGTGACACAAACTTTTTGGCATATTTGGGACAACGTGATGCCGAAAAACAACAAGTACTAAAAGTACTAACAACAAGTAAAAACAACAAGTAGTAAAAGATCACAAAGACATAAAGTGAACCCACCTGTCCAGTATAAACAGAGCCACCATGGCATCCCTTTGCAGCCCTTTCTGTCACCACCGCTCAAACACAGCACCGATGTTCACTCTGGTCTTGGCTCACTCTGCAACACCTGTTGTTGGCTCCTTTTCTGTCATTACTTTAGTTGGATTTAGCAAGCCAGCATAAACTCTACCATTGTCTAGGGGTGGCTGATGGCAGTTTGAATGATGCATCACGATCCAATTATTTAAGTCGGACTGTTCATTATGATTGGATGGTGTTTTTACAGGACTGTCCATAGAATTATGTTTATTTCTGTAACAATGCATTCATTAATTGGTTACAATCAGGGTGTGAAGAGGATTTGAACAAAATACAGTAAAAAATGCTCCAGACGATAATCTGCTTCCTGATTGGATAAAGTGTAATGGGACACTTGAGAGGCTGTTCTTAAAGCTAATGTCAGATCATTGACAATAGTAAGACGTCACTGGGCAAACACACTAGACCAGTTTGACTGAGGTATTTCACTCATTCACTTGCATTTTAAAAATACATGTGAAAATAAGAGTCTGACTGAAACTGTACTAAATCACATTTCAAATCTCTTCAGTCTTAACTGAAACACCCAGATTGGGAGTCAAGCATACTAGGACTAGAGTTGGACACCAGCTGGCCTCTTTTCATGCGCTAATACTGGAAATAATAAAAGAAGCTGGTACATAAAACAATAAGACAGCGGCCACAAATCATGGATAAGTTAAGGTCGGTACATTTTTTGACTAAATGTATGCTCTCTCAACATGAAGAATATATTTTTGTTATGCTTTCAACAAGCTGAAAGCAGATCAGAGGCAGACACTTGTAGTCCAAGAGGGAATTGCTTTTTTGTTGTGGTTGCAGTAGCAGCTTCTGTACAATGTGTAAGGACTAAAGGGACAATACAGGTATATATGCAATATATAAAACAAGATTAAATGTTATCAAATAATCAGTTTCGCAGCTGTGAGCCATTTGTTTGCAGAAAATAAAAGCATAAAACTTGTGACAACAGTAGCTTCAAGCTGCATCATAATTGTGTTCACACTATTCATATGGTGATAAAGAATATAAAATTACAGTGCACTCACAGCTAGATTATATCTTCTTTTCGTTGCCTCTGGTCACACGCTCTTATAGCAACAGGAATAATGTGGCATTGTCACACTGATGGCTAGATTACCTTCATTAGTCAGCCCTATGAAAGATTATCAAGAGACCTCTGCTTTCTTTATCTGACTTGGCTGTAGTGTGTATGAATGAGCCTCAGTTCTCTGTATCTTTGATACTGATATTAAATCACTTTCAGCCCAAACCACAGCAGAGATAAAAACCTCCCACAATGTAGTAAATCCCTAAATACTCAGCGTTTCGCTTCAACAATGACCCAACAAACATCTGCTGAATTCCCCTTTAAATCTGACTGAAAACGAGTCACGTTTTACGTGTGTGTACTTTGCGTTGACTTGGGAGGGCGAAAGGCAAAGTAATAGCCCGATGAAAAGGGTCAACAGGATGATTTAGGGCGGTGTTTTAAAGTTCACGTGTCTTCTGGTGTCTCACTGCTGGTTTGAAACAGGGAGTGAACAGGCTGTGGAGTCTTAATTGAGAACTCATCTGTTAAGTATGCTTTTACAGCTGCCCTGGCTCAAAGCAGCGCAGTGATTTACGGATGAGAAAGAGACGCATTTCTCTTGTTCTAAAACATGACTCACAACAAGGACACGCTCTTTTTCGTGGTAGTTCTTACCTGGTTGTATAGATGTGTCAACACATAGGTAAATAATTGATCATAATGCATCATTATCACCAGACATCTAAATATAAACAAATGTCCATCACATCCAAACCATTGTCACTGATTTGCTTTATTTGAAGCAACAGCAACTTTGTACCTGAGACTGAAAACATGAAGAGGCACTCACAACAATTTTTCTACTGTTAAAAAAAACAGTCGTTCAGCCGCTTGATGGGATAAATGCCACCAGCCCTGCTGGTGTATACACACAAAGGCTCCTTCAGTCAGGTCTGTTGTTTTGACAGAGCCTCTATTCAGATGAAGGCAGAATAACAAAAATAACAACCAATGGTTTTGTGCTGCTGATTTAATTAGTAGAATATTGTTCAAATGAGACGACTAAAATATGGTCTCATTTGATACTATACTATTATTATGTGCAATATTATTATTATTTTTTATATTGCATCTATTACATGCATGCACATGGATGGATGTGGTTTGCTGATTTTCATAAAAAATTACCTAAAATCCAAACACTGCCACATATTCAGATCATCAGTAGAGTAGAAGATCAGCATTGTTCGTTCTAGTGTAGAATAATGTTCACACGAGTGTGGGCCAATGAGATTTGATGACATTGGTGTCGAACTTTTATTCAGTTCTCACATTACTCATGCATTGAGAATGTTTTCCGTGGGCTGTAGTTGTGCTTTTCTCCTTATAAATGGGATTGTAAAATAATAATAAAAACAATCAATGTGAGTGAAAATAAACTTTTATTTATCTGGCGACCTACAAACTAGCTGTGAGCCGCTTGAACCAGACGTGTCTGAGGGAACTGTAGCATCGTTCTCTTCTTCTTTGGTAGGAATGTGTCCTATTCCCTGCGACTAGACTTGTACTGCCACCCGATGGTGAAGTGAGATACCACACAGAAGTAAACCAGGGCCTTTACTTGAAACATGCTGTACCTTAAATCTCTGTCAGAGTGGGGGATAATGTGGCTCATATTTGTTGGGAACATCGTTTGTTGACGGATTGAAAAAAGGTGTGCCAGAAACGGGTATTAAAAAAAAACTGTTGCCACATTCACGACATTATATTCAACCAATGTTGATGGAAAGTCAGCACATGGCTGAGTCAGCACTGTAATGTTTCCGTTTGGATTCCCTCATTCACAGCCAAATGGAAACCATACCAGCCTGCATTGTTTACACTGCAGTTGGTCAGCTAACAGGCGGCACTTTGTTTCCTTGCCACTCAAGCCTTTGATTCACCTCAGTGCTGTGTGAACCTGCACAAGTCAGCACTGCGCCACGGCTGCTTTGATGTCATCGCCAAGCTTGGGTCACACATGCACTGTTCTGTCACACAAGCTTCATATGTCACTGTATCTTCCACATTTGCAATCTCATTCATGTGACACAACACACTTCCACTTCACTATTGGTTTTCACTCGTTAAGCACTGCGTGCCTTACTCGTCCTGACACTTCACCACTGGAACACATCTCATTGTCTCATGGACACAATTACAAACTCCTTAAATGCAGTGCCTGCAGGATCACCTCTGCCCACAATGAAAACGGCTTCCTTACACCACAGAGGTGTCCATGAAAACCTTTTGTTGCTTGACTCATCCGAGCAGAGGATGTCAGACAATTCTGTCTGAAAATAACATCAACTTCAGTTGTATGTGCACCTGTTGGAAGGTTTTACTTACCTCGTTTTATTTGAGAAATGGAGAAAAAGTTGTTTGTTATTTCTAATCTCAGTTCACTTTGCTTTGTAACTGGCTTCAAAAGAGCTTACTATGGTTGCCAGCCCTCAAAATCCTTGAGCTTTAGCTTTTGTTAAGTCAGCAGGCTTGAGACCACACAGTGAAAAGACTGAATGGTGCAGCAATATCCTGCTCCATGTTGTGTAGGTTGAGTAGGGTCAGTGAGTGTGTGTGTGTGTGCGTGTCTGTGTGTGTGTGTGTGTGTGTGTAAGACTGTAATCCCATTTGAAGTGATCTCACCTCTCTTCAGGTCACTTCATCATTTTGTCCATCTTTTGTCCTCTTGTCTCTCTTTTTTTTCTTTCTCCGGTCTCTCTGTATTTCCTTTTAGTGTTTTTCTTTTCACTGAAAAATAAATTGGCCTACACACACACACACACACACACACACACACACACAGTCCCCCTGCAGGATGGGTGTCTGAGGTTAGTCTTTGCCCACTGTCCAGCGGTGGAGGCCAGATTTTCTCCCTTGAATTGTGCCAGGACTGAAAGTAAAACAGGTTTGGGGAAATTTTCATGATGCCCTGAGATATAATGCTGCTGAGCCAGTTCCACCCAAATACTTTTTTATTTATTTTTTACAAAGATTGTCCCCTAATACACAACTTTACTCTTCAATTCTAAAGCTGTGATCGTGTTGCACACGAGTCGCCATTTTACATAAAATAAATGACCTCCCTGTGGTTCAGAGTTCTCCTGTGCTCTCCGTGCCCCTTCTATTTTGTGGCATATTTAACAAACAAGCAACATATTTATAAATACATCAAAGGGTGACCCTTCCACTCTCGGTCCATCAGAGAAGCCACAAATTGAGATCCAAGTCAGAGGATGAGATTATCCCTGGAAAGACGGGATCTAAATGCAGCAAGCCGATGTGCCTTCCCCCTGCTGCACCCTGTTGAACCTGCTGGTTTTTCTGCCCCTGACCACTTGGTGTATTTTTACAAGAGATGTTTATCCTTAAAATGCCAGCTGAGCTGTAATTTTGGGTCATCCATCCATCTCTTTGTCTGTCTGTCTGTCTGTTGCTCTCTGGGGGAGGAAAGAGGTTGTGGCTGCTGACCACTTGCACAGACCTAGGCTGAGCTTTGTGCAAAGCTTCTTGTCTGGCTGACACAACAACATCACATTTGCAGCATCACTCGCTTTTTTTGTGATGAACTTTTGATTGCATTTTTTCAGGCAGTCAGATACAGTGCTATTCACAGCCCAAAAACATGCAATATGGGGACTTGGACAACTGGACACACTAGATTGACCATTGGTGTGATTGTGAGAGTGAATGGTTGTTTGTCTCTATGTGGCCCTGTGATGGACTGGCGAACTGTCCAGGGTGTGACCCCGCCTATCGCCCTATGTCAGCTGAGATTGGCACAGCAGGATAAAGCGGTAGAAGATGGATGGATGGATGGATGGATGAAAAACAGACGGGTTAACGGGTGGAACAGTGGCTATGATTGTTGCCTCAGAGCACTCACTTAATTGACTGTAGGTGTGTGAGAGTGAATGGCTGTTTGTATGTTTGCCATGTGAGGGACAGGTGACCTGTCCAGGGCGTAAATCAACTATCACCCTATGTCCTGGCCCCCCCAAGTGGTAGGTATTGAAAGAATAAATAATTAATTAATCAATTACTTAGATGTTATAGTCCAAGACGAACAAAAAAGTTGACCGTAATCAAATGTTGTCGTACCTACATAAAATGTACAGTACAATTTGTACTAGACAAATCAAAGGCAATAGGTTGTCGAAAGGTTTTGCAGATTCAAAAGGGCGTGGCCACGGCAACCATCAGCATTTTGGTGAATTTCGACCATTGGACCATGAAACAGGAAGTGCTCTATAACTTCGCCATACGTTGACCGATCACCTCGAGTCTTGACCCAACAGGAAGTAGGCCATTCTAAATTTAGCCACCATTTCGCCACAAAATCAAATATATCTGGTGTAAAGTCACTAGTCACTTGTGTGTGTGTCGCGTATAAAAAGCCACCGCAGCCGTGCAGTGATGACTTCGCCCACGCTAAGTAGGTACTTTTTTTGTAGTGGAGATGCAACCTAATCGTGCCGTGTTGTGCCCAGACGAGGCGAGTAGTGCAGAGCTGGTGGAAATACGCCATAAGACTTTATATGTCTATTTCATATATGTGTGGCATTTGTCATGTGGATTTGACAAAGACCTTCTGCAGAGACAAACTCATTCTACTAAACACCATATGTTTGTGGCACAGTGTCCCATCGGTTGCCGTTGAAGTCGGGGCCCTCGCATGTCCTTTGCATGTTTCCCCTTGACTGCATGCATCTCCTCCGGTACTCTAGTTTCCTCAAGTTCTAAGACATGTCAACATTCAAAGTAATGAGTAACATTTTTATATACAACTTGACAGAACTTTAAGATGCACTATTGAACCAAGTCAGCTATTAATTTGAGAGTGTGCAACAGATCAGAGAGCACAAGAGAAGATTTCAGAATGTTCTCTCGATATGGAGAACCAAAGACAGATGTCGCCTGTGTTTGTTCACATAATCTAAAGACTATGTGCAAAGATACAGTATTAGACTCTATAGCCCCACTAATTAATGGGGATTTAGATTGTAAAATATTTTGTCAGTGCTATCAAATCCCAAAGTTCAGAACTGATTATTTCTGGTCTCAGCAGGAAACATCACTGATTTACTGCATAAATTACATCCATGGTAAGCACCCATTAACCCATATTGTCCTGGCATGACAGCACAACCTCCTGTAGGACGAGGCTGGGGTAACATCAGGGCTGACAACAGGAGATCTAACAATGCAGGGCTAAACGACTGTTCCCCCGCTGATGGTGAGCCAACAGACTGAAACTGGTGGATGTGTTGGGCGAGTGGGAGGGCAGCCAGGAGGGACATTGGCAGGTGGAGAGGGATGAGTGATGCCAGTTGTCACATTGTGTTTATACCACTGAGGTAAACGGTGCACGTCTGAGGAGCCTGGCTGTACCTCATTATGCCGTCAGCTCGCTCTCTCTCTCTGTTTTAGCTGATGGATCATCATCCTCATCTTTATGTCACTGTATTATAGCATTCTTCAGCTCTCTTGTCACTGTTTACTAGCATTAAATAGCTTTTTCTTTTGGATACCCTATATGTATGGATATTAGGCTGATCATTCACTATGTTTGCGCGATGTGCTGACAGAGTTATAATACTTGGGAACATGGTTGTGCTGTGCTATACACCACACATTCGTTGTCTGTTCTCCACATCTTGTTGCCAGTCCATCGCCTCTTCTTTGCTCTAGCCTCTCTAATTGTTAAGCATCAGACTTTGTTTTTGGACTCATGTGAGAACGCAACAGAAAGTGAATCATGAAGTGTCCTGAAAACAGACTTGACATCATGTCCTATTGAAGTAGACCTAAAACTAGTGACTGAGATCATTAACTCTTCAGGATTGTATACTGACATAGTTTCCCCATAGACTTCCATTCAAACTGAATTATTTTTGCAACCAGCAGTCACCCCCTAGCCATGCAATATATATTCACTTCCCATTTGACTTCAGGAGGAACCTGGACTACTATGTCCATTTCTATATTAAAGGACATTGGTTTACCTGACCCACTACCTTGGACTTGTACATTTGTGTCCAAGGTCTGTCCAGTGAATGTCCAAAACCTTGATTACAGTTCCTCTTTGACAGATGTGAGTTTTTATGTGTGAACACTTGCTTTCTACCGCTGGAGTAGGCAATATTCACACTTAAACTATGCTGTTCTCAAGCTGGCAGGCTTCGGCTATTAGTGCTCCCTTTGCATGTTTCTCAACCCAATAACTGGGGGAAAAATGAAAAGAAATAAATGGTGAGCGGTCCTCCCCAGAGCACCCAAAAAGGCCTAGATATGAATGGAAAAGTCCTGACAAGGAGGTTTTGCCAAACATTAGCTCTTTTTATCACCTGTCATCTGACGCCTGCAACTCTTTGTCTGTGTAAAGCCATTAAGCAGGTATCTGCAGCCGCCAGGGCGCCGTGTGACACAAAACAAATGCCCCCTGTTATTCTTTACCTGCAAATCCAGCAGGAAATGGGATGAGGTAATGCTGCTCCGCTTACATGGTATATCGTATGTGCCCTTGCAATCAAACACTCTCTCTCTTTCATTCACGCACACACAGTTAAAAGCTTAAGTTTAAACGTTTTTATTGCGACGGATACAAGCACAAGTACACAGACATGCCATTAATGTTTTGTTTTTTTTGTTTTCTTTTGATGGATAAACAGTCAAATGTCCAAAATCTCTGTTGGACAAACCCTCCTCCGTGAGTCTGCAGCTGCTGCTTCTTTCCACCAAATCTGCCTCCCCCTAGCTCTAGCTCAGGCTTGCCCTATTCTTGATGAGCATTAAGGTATCAAAGGCTTACCCCTACAGTACAGCCTCCCTTGTTTATATTTTTGTCCAATAAGGTTTATCTTAATGGGCTATTTCCAATGATATTTTCATTGGAGAGTAAAGGAGGGGAGTGGTTGACAGCTGCTTGGATTTTCTCTTACAGTGACATGAGTTCATACCTTTCAGCCTTACCATCATCCTCCTCATCACTGACTCAGATGGGTGGATGCACTTTGGAGTCATATCTTGACTGCACTTGTGGAGGCAGATGTGGACACATGCTGGTATCTAAAAACGCATTGATTTATTACAGTACTTAAGACAGCATATAATAAACATCTTATATAAACAGTGAATCAGTCAGGTGCGGATTTGTGGCTGAGCTCAAATATTTTCATATTTGGTGTTCATCAACATGACAATTGCACAACCAACTGAGAAACCAATTTCCAACCGAGAACACACAAGACTAACCCTAACCAGACTGTATCTAATGGGAACCAAACGCCAAATCATGAGCTCTCAATCTCATCCATGTAACTGAGGGATGTAAACATAATGTTGAGCGAATTATGCAATAAAAGAACAGAAAAAGAATTTTAAACGATGAACTCATTATATAGACTGCATTGGGAAAAAGTGCCAATTTTTCCTTTCCTTATAGGGCAACAACATGTTTTCTCTGCGGTCAACATTCTACAAAAACATCTATAAATATATCTCAGTTCTGCCATCTCCTTCTCCCAACAGGTAGCACTTTTTATTTCATACATGCCCATCAAGAAACCCACCAACCTTTCCTTCAGTATCGGAAGTGAACACATCACAGCCATTGTTTTGTGTCCTTTTTAGTTCAGATTTATTACACCCCTGTAAATCAGACCACAAATCAAACACATGTGTTTTCATGGTGATAGACCTCACTGATTCTGGACAAAGTTAACAGTTAACACCAATGTTTACATCACTTGACATTCCATTGATTTACTCTTCTTACTTTGAGTACATAAACCTTTACCAAGTGAAAACCTGTCAAAACAGAGTTACAAAGTGCTTTATGAGATGAGATAAATGGACACAGTCACACCAGGGTGTTTGGTTAACACTGGAACAGAAGGACCATTCAAAAACTATTACTATTTTTTCGTACATGTTATATTTATTTATTCTGTGCTCATACTCAGTTCTTCTTATGTTTATTCCATACAGACCACAAATATAAAATGCAAAAGGATGCATCAGTGTTTAAGTGCAGGAAGAAGGAATATTACATTATCTTCAATCAGTCAATCAATCAAATCAAATGCCATTTTTCATTCATTGCACAGCATTACACAACCAAAGACAAGTGAAACTCCTTGTGGTTAAAAAAAGATAAAAGATAGAGCGACAAAATGCAGCTTGACATAAATACTTACAGTGGCCGACAGTGTGTTTTGGGCCATTGCAGTGCGTTTGCCCCTGCCGGCCACCATAAATATCAGCTTTTTTTATGGCACTTGGATAATGGAACCTGGAAGACTATGTTCCTAGACTAGGTTCCTGGTAGTGCCTTTCATAAGGCAGCAGTTTAAACAGACCGTTGTAGAACAGGCATAAGAAATAACCACTTTGTGGAGAACGCTGCTGCAACTGTTAAAATGTGGCATTCGTACAGCCTGAGAAATGCTCTACCTCCAGTGCCAACAAACTTTATCAGGTCCACACCATTTAAGACATGTGCATCCACAAGACTGAACCAGTGATAACTTATAGTTTAGCAGTTCCAGCAGCAAATACTGTGGACATGATAATGTAACTGACATCCAGTACTACATAACATGGAGTATACAAATAATAATAAGACAAATAACAGTGCTTCCTGTGTGTGTATGTGTGTGTGTGTGTGTGTGTGTGCATGCGGTGCACATGTAGGCAGATTAATGCTTTATTTGCTTTACAATGTAACGTGTTTAACACGGTAATATGTATATTTCACAAAGAACTTAAAGCACAGAGTGGTATCATTTAAAAGCCACAGGGACAGTGGGGTTTCATTCTGCCTGGCAACAAAGAATGAAACACACACACACACACAAACACATCAATATTGGGCAGTTAGCACCTTCACTGGCACAGGCCCACTTGACGTAATCAAAGGCAGAAATCCCAGGTGCAAATGGAACAGGAAATGGTCTTTCTGGCTCTGCTCTGACTCCTGGCACCTGGCTGACAACTGATGACATCTCCCTTTTCATGTAATGATCCCCTTGACTTCAAAGTGAAAGTAGGGGAATCCCACCACACACAAACAAACACACACACAGCTTTTTGATATGTGGTTATCCAACTTTTCTTCCCAGTGGCAAGGTGTGAGGTGTGAGATGATTATAGCTGTCATTTCCTTTTTTGTAAATATTCTTCAGATGTTTCAGCTCTTAAATACAGGGTTTCAATAAATGCAACTTTTCTGTCATTATGGTCTCATTATGTGAAACCCAACAACAGAAGAGCAGGGCACAAATGAAATGAGCTGGTTCAGTGCTGGTTTGTTTTAGGGCTAGTTTTAGGGCTTTTATTGAAATATCTCTATAGAAATATCCTTAAAAAATGGTCAAATACTATTTGCTGCTTGGACTATGACCACAGTTATTCATTTTGACGTGGTTTCCATTCTTGCACAACACATAAATGATTTGCAGTGATGAGTGGGAATTAGGGAATTTCTAAAATAAAGGACCATTGACTTTCAGATCGAGGGAACCAACAGGGGCAAACACACTGCAACGACCCAGAACACATGCAGAAAGAGAAACGAGCTGCATATTCACAAACGCTGCGGATTCAAATGCACAAACAAACACAAAAACAAAGGCAACGTGAGAAACATGCTGAAAAATGATCAAACTACTGCCAAATTAAAACACTGATCATAAAACCTGCAGGGTTACAGGAGGAGAATACTATTCACTGTCTGAACTACGGCCCCAGCAACTCATTTTGACAAGGTTTCCATTCTTGCACAACACATAAATGATTTGCAGTGATGAGTGGGAATTAGGGAATTTCTAAAATGGATCATTGACTTCAGATAGAGGTAACAGAAGCAATTGTTTGCAACTGGAAAAGAAGTGCTTTGTACAATGTGTTGTCTAATTACATTAAAAAAACTAAAATGATCATACGTGACCTAAACATCTTCAAATGCTGAATATTTATTAGAATCTATATTCGCTTCAAGACTGGAAAAACTGGAAAAGTATAGTCTTTGGCTTGCGTCTGACCTTCACACAGCGAGCCAATCACAGCATGAAGTTTGTCCTCATAAGAATGTAATCGCAAGTAAAAAATACTCACTGTAGAACTATAATAGACTGTAGTTTCCGCTCCAACTCAGTAGATGACTGATATTACAGAGAATATAGAGAATTTGAGGCGAACCATCTGTGAACTATACTATAGCACTGCACATCTTTGAATATTTGATGCTGGTGGGGGAGAGATGGAGAGAGAAAGAGATATGCCAGATGAACTGCCAGAAAAAGATGAGGCTATGAATGACAATGACTGGAAACACACACACACACACACACACACACACACACGCACACTAAGAGAGAGATTTAAAGGATAGTTCCTGCATGCATTCACATTGATCATAGACTGGGGTCTCTTCAGCTAGACTACATCTGTTAATACTTTTCCAACACTATGCATCATCTACAACAATAAACTATATTTTTTAATCCTTATACATACACGGTTAGATCTATTTTGATCTAACGGTGTCATCCATACTGCTATGATTTATGATTTTTTTTTTTAAACTGTCCGAATCAGAAGTTATCTGCAACCATACGAACACAAACATATAATAATTGTGATTACTTACGGACGTAAGGTATGCATGTATGGAAGGGCAAGGTTTTTATTATGGCATATTTCCACGGCACGGTTTAGGTTCCATCTCCACTACAAAAAAAGTACCTACTCAACGTGTGCAGAGTGATCACTGCACGGCTGTGTTAAACTGCGGTGACTTTGTTTTATACGCGACACACACGCACACAAACGAGTGCAGTCCCTAAGTACACCACATTCCTCTGTTAAATACAGAGATTTCCCTGGTAGTTGTTGGAGATTAACCCACGTTTTAGGATTGTTAACTAGTTTTAACTGATCTACAATTCGGCACGGTTCCGCTTGATTTGTGTGTCGGACGTCTCTTCTTGTGGCGGCACCAGTCAGTGGCCAGCAGTCTGACCAATCCTCGCATAGTACCTACTCAGCACGCTTTTGGAACCTTGCAGGAGCAAGTACTAAAAATAGTACCTGGTACCAGGTGTTCTAGATGTTTCCCTGCTGCATCAGCTCGTCATCAAGCACTGCAGAAGCCTGATGATGAACCATTTACTTGGTTCATGTGTGATGGAGGTAGGAAACTTCTAAAACATGCAGGGCAGTGGGTCCGTGGGCCCAGGTTTGAGCAAAACTGGCTTATAGTCGAGGTGTTGCCATGGAGACTAAATCAGGAAGCAAATGCAAGTCAAAGTTAATCAAATTCTCCTGTTAAAATGCAACCTGCGAGTTTTTAAATGAAAACGTCAGTCTTCTCTCGTTTAAGGCTCAAAAACACCGGGTCAGTGTGAATGCCAGACATATATGGTGTAGAATTGATTTAGTGCATCATCGCCTATGTAGGCAAACAGATGCTTGCAACGATGGCTGACGCAGCCAAAAACAACAGAAATTCACCCAAATACTGTATATCCCACAGATAGATGCAGCAGGGAAATTATATGATCTGAAACATGGACGAGGAGGAGAGGACTGACTCTGCAGTTGTTCAATCTGGATCCCACACTGGAAAAAGTGGTGCCACATGACAAATAAAACAAACAAACAAAGCAAAGTTAAAAGGGGGAGAAATCACGGACATATTCCGGAGGTAACAGCTTGATCTTCTTAAGAATTTAAGTGTTTGACTGTTCTGTAAATAGAAATCGCATCTGATTACAAAGGGAATGTGTCTACTCAGCCGGGACTTCATGGGTAACTTTGAGTGGTAGTGAGATGCCAATAGGGCCTAGCCCAAAAGGACTCACTCACAGGAGCTAGTAAAGCTCAGGTGTCCTTTTATGAGGCCTTGTGAGGGATCATGAGGGGTTTCCACTTGTTTTTTGGAGCTTGGAAAACCTCTAATGGATAAAAAAACAGGGTGGCATTCCAATCAGACTCCTGACTCATCTCAAAATGAGAAATAAAAAAATATATATCATCCATATTGTCCCATTTCATATCAACCAGGCTTAGATTGGGAAACAGAAAACCACAAAACAACATGAGAAGAGACCGTCCCTGTGGGAAACCAACTATAGGAGTGATATGTCAGCAGAAAAAAAAACCCCACTTGATTGTGAACATCACTTTGTTGACATTCAAACATGACACTAGGCAAGGGGATTTTGATATTTAGCTCATTTTGGCAAAAGAAGAAAAGTCAGGGAATCTCGAGAGTCATCTGGATTAATCGTATGGGAACCATGAACATCTGTACAAGATTTTGTATCAATCCATGTAGCAGATGTTGAGACATTTGACAGGATAAGTGAGAACAGGCCAGTGGCAATAGACGCAAAATGAGAGGAACATCAGGATTCTCAAGAGTCATCCTTTGGGCACCATTGGTGACAGATGGAAGACAGAGGCTGACATTACTGAATTTGTTTTGAAATACTTACACTTGGAGAAGATTGGGATTTACAAAATCTAAGATTAGACAAAGATGTGGTGTTTAAAGTGAGGTAGCACAGGGTCATGCAGAGTATGTTCACCATAATGACAAAGACTTTAAGAACCACAGCGTACATGTGTTCTCGTGCCATGCACACTGTGTTTGCTGTGAGTTCCAGTACAGGATGTCTGACTATGTACATCACTGCAGTGTACTACTGTAGTACTGAGGTATTATCAGCTCATTAAAGGGTCTCTATCTGCTGGTTCCTCTTATGTTGTGTTCCCACGACAGACGGCACGGGGGAAATGTCTCATCTCAGCGTGGTCTTACAGTCTATTTCCATCTGTGGCCAAACAACCCAAACTGCTTATATTTCCAGCTGCAACTAGATATGTTGTATTGCTTTTGGGACACAAACAACAGACTGACCTGACAGGCCGCGGTGGCTCAGCAACACAACTGACGGAAAGAGACCATTAGAGAGGGGGAAAAAAAAGAATGGGAGCCTGCTAAGGACTTTAGACAGATGGTTTACCATACCGTAAATAAGCACATCATCTGTCAACACAGTGGCACGGTGCAATGTGCTGTGGTGTACTGAGTGTTGAGATTTAAAAACATCTGCAGCCTCCACTGTCAGATCAAACTACAGCGCTGTGATCAAAATGGTGGGAGAAATGGGCCAGAGACAAAGGGCAATAATCGCATCTGCCTCTCAGGCCACAAGTCTTTCCACTTAACGATCTTTATGTCTCGGCTCGGCTCCAGACATGGAAGCACATAGGTGGGCCAAAGCAAAGCAGGGTAATCAGGTAGTCAGTCAAACCTTGGTAAGCTTACACAACAACTGCAGGAGCTTCACCGCCTATCTGCGGCAACGCTGTGGTCGCGTTTCCTCACTAACTCCACATCAAACTGTGCAGATGACAGTGCAATTACCCACCAATGTTCTGTGCAGGAAATTTCCCAGCAACCTCAAATCATCTGACACTTACACTAACACTGAAGCCGAGTAAAGGGCCACCAAAATTGCATCTTACAACTTAATGACAAGCAGACACTGTAATGAGCCATTGAGGTGAAGTATCGTCATAAAGGAGTCTGTTCCCATGAAGAGCTTCATTCTGGAATGGGACATGTTTTATCAGGAGAGAGTGAAACTATTTTGAGGTTAAATAAATCTTCTAATCGAGCCTTCAAAGGGCTCACATATCCCTACTTAACAGCACACTCCGGTACACTCAAGTGATATATTTCCATTTTCCTGGCTTACTTTATGAATTTACTGCATGTGCAATAAAGAGGAAGTGCCATTTTTACAGGCTCATTATTTTACAATTTTTTACGGTGATTTTTTTCTTTTAACAATGCATCCTTGATGCTTCTCCTGTGACCACATGGTTTCGGATGTGCCTCCCTCGTCTCGTATTTAAATGCACCCTGACACATGTCACATGTTAATGTGTCACATCTGTACACATCTGTCTGCTGTCAATGTGAGGGTGAAAGAGAGCGGCGTGATGATGCCTGTTCATCAAACCATGCTGTTGTAACATGAAACATGACTTAAACGTTTAGAAAAAAGAAATCATTTGACCGTCAGTGTTTATATGTGACAGTGGCTACACATAATGTAACGTATGAGTTCTGATTAGAATAAAATAAATGTGTTCACTATGAAACTGCAGTAGGTCAGGTCATGTCAGCGAAGGAGGCGGGCTCTAATCTCTTCTGCGGGTGGATCGCTTTCATCCATTGTGGTCACATGTGTCCTCAAACCACCGCATCCCCACATTTGGAGCGTCCAGACCTGTACTTAAGGCTGTCGGCATGTGAGCCAATCTTGTATGACAGACGACTGACAGTGACCCGTCAGGATTCCTGGTCGTCTTCATCAACTGTTGAACCGGGAGCTCTACATGAGACGTTCCAACATTTTTGCTCGGCTCCTTATCGCCAATGCCATGGCTCCTAGACACTGGGAACCTAGACCACAAGTCCCCTTGAAATAGGGTGGGCCTAATGCTTAGAACCAACTCCATGGTGTTCTATTTCCCTGCCGAGCCTAAACACCAATTAAATGTCAGTCAGTCATCATCTACCACTTTATCCTCCACCAGAGGGTCGCGGGGGGTGCTGTGCCAATCTCAGCTACATCGGGCGATAGGCGGGGTACACCCTGGACAGTTCGCCAGTCCATCGCAGGGCCACACACAGATAGAGACAAACAACCATTCACTCTCACACTCACTCCTACGGTCAATTTAGAGTGTCCAATTCACCTAATCCCCACATTGCATGTTTTTGGACTGTGGGAGGAAGCCGGAGAACCCGGAGAGAACCCACGCACACACAGGGAGAACATGCAAACTCCATGCAGAAAGGCCCTTGTTCCAACCGGGGCTCGAACTGGGGTCCTCTCACTGCAAGGTGAGAGTGCTAACCACTACATCACCGTGTGGCCCCCAATTAAATGTTCTCTTTCCAAATTCACATAATCTTGTTGAAATGAAATGGAATAAAACCTGATTGAAATGAAACAGTGTTCAAGTGTTCAAGTGTTCAAGGAGATTGAAATCTATTTCCAAGGAAATGACAAATAGAACTGCCTGTTTATAGGGTCCGTGTGGCCCCTTTGCTGTGATATTAGGTCTGGTAACATCCTCTAAATACATGATTAAGTAGTGCAGACATTTTTGGGGGCCACGGGAATATTGTGGGCTTATTAAGGTGAGGTTTTATTCATGCCACACAGTGCAGTGGCAGAAGAGCTGAACGTGAGCTGTGAGAAGCAGTATTATGCTCAGTGGAGAGTGAATTTCAGCTATGTGTCTGTCAGTGCATTCCACCAACCTGTCCAGGTGTTCTCCAGGCAGTGGACTGAGCAAGGGCGTCTGCAGGACCACCTGTTCACAACAATTAAGATTACACACATGCTCCAACAATACGAGCCGGTGAAGTGTGCACAACGTGTCGCTTTAGAATGACAGATTTCATTATATGAACCAAACACAATGGTGTTGTAATGTAACACATTGTAGTTCATTTGTAGTTATTTCTTGCTATTTTTACTTTTACTCCACTACATTTCCTCTAACTATCTTTGTGACTCATTCAAAAAATCAAAATAAGAAGAGTTGGTAATGGTCTGTATTTATATAGAGCTTTTCTAATCTTGATGACTATCATTACTACAGTTTACAGCCATTCGCACATCTTTCATACCCATTCACACGCTGCAACATGGGGTTAAGTGTCTTGCTCAAGGACACAGAGACGAGCAGAGCCAGGAATTTGAAAGACAATTCTCGCTACCGTGGCTCAATCCTAACTCATCACTCACTTTAATTCAGAGAATTACTTTTGATACTTAAGTACATCGATTGGCATGTACTTTAAGACTTTTACTTAAGTAATATTATAAGAAAATGACTTCAACCTATCAAAGTCATTTTCTGGTAAGATACTTTTACTCAAGTATTCCTTTTTAGTACTTAATACAAGACTGCACATGAACGTTATTCCATTTTGCCTACTTTCATTGACTAGTACTGGAACACTGCTGCTGGTGGAATCATGCATACAGAAAACATTACACCAGACAGTGCAAGTCTTTGTTAAGCATGTGTTTTTGGGGAGGGGGGGTTTATTCACATGGTGCTATTATCTTTGTCACTATATCAGTACAATGTGAGGAGAGCATAACGTTATTTATGCCATATAATAAAAACATTTCACCGACAGTTCCACAGCTGTGTCTGAAACGATGCCTGAAATGATTTGACTTACTTCAGGAACTCCTGCAAATGATTATGACAGAGTGGAACAGTTAAACGTTAAGCCTTAAGCAGCATTAAAACAATATCTGCATCCTCTATTGTTAGGGAATCTTCTGCAAGACATAAAGAATTTAGAAAGCTAAATGCATATCAACTAGGTGTGGGACCAAATATCGATTTGGTGATATATCGTTGTCTTTCCTCAGTCAATATGATAATTGATATGCCAAAGCAAATATTGATATTTTAATTAACAAATTATGGCGCTCTGGAGTAAACAATCGCTGCCAATTTCACTCACCGGGCGTTGTTACTTCATGTCTCCTCATGGCGGCGCTGCTCAAATGACTGAGAGAAACTTGGGTGGAAGTTACCTGGCCGAAGAAGAGTTCACAAGCGGGATAATGGTAGAGAAAGCTACGTCCACGTACAACTTTTAACTCACCAAGTGCAGGTAAAACTGGTCTAAAAATGTACTCAAGTTCAAGTAAAAAAGTAGCTTAGTTACTTTTTTAACAAGGTTGGGGTTGGAGTACAAGTACACAAAAAAACTACTCAATGTAAATGTAATTAATCGCTTCCACCTCTGGTTTGAAGCACAAAAATGGCATAATATTAATGATTAATGTGATGACTTTTATTAAGCAAAAGACTCACGTGCATGTAAATCTGCGGCAGCAGTGATAAATCACTTTTAAATATAGAAAGCAAAGTCATTGCTACTCACTGAAGTTTGAAAGTAAAAAAATTACGAGCAGCTCTTAAAGGCACCAGCAGAGCTCCGCCGATGCCAAGAATCACTACAGCTCATTTATCTGCGCGTGCTAAATGATGCTACGCGCTGATTGGCTGCTGTCCGCTGACTTGTGTCCATCCATCCCGCGGCCCTCTCTCTCTCTCTCTCTCTGTCTCTCCACCTCTCTCTATCTGTCTCTCTCGCAGACGCACACAGAGCCGGGCTGAGTGCGGTGTCCCGGTGATCCCCGACACCACCACCACCGCTGCTCCTCCTCACACACACACACACACACACCGTCACACACACACACACACACACACACTCATGAGTGCACTCCGTGTCTGTGCGTATCACCGGCTCCTGCAACCTGCCGACTTCACCTGAACCTGCAAAACAAACAATGCGTGCACACTGCGTTGTGCGTTACCGCAGGTTATTGCTACTTCTGTGCGCACTCAGGAGGTAACTAGTGGGAGGTATGAGCTTGCATGCGTGCCATCATCATCATCATCATCATGGATTGCCTTTTTCTTCTGATGTGGACTTTACCCATCCCGCTGGTCGGCTGCACCTCAGTCAAGCTTCTCTCCACCCTCCTCTGCTGGAATATCATCAAGGCATGTGGCATTTAAGTGCACACACACACACACACACACATACACTTCAATTCTGCAAATGCAACCTAAACATGTGTGTTTATTTTATGCATTATGATTGTTTTAAATGTCAAAGATAGATGTCATCTCAAATTAGGAGGACAACTCATTTTTTATCACCATTTATGAGGCTTCCACTTCTATATCCTGCAACCTGTTGCTACCTGTCCATTCACTTTTTCTTTTCTTGCAGACTCTGCACATTTACTGCTCCCACACCTCCCACACCGTTTCGGCCAGCTATTCTTCCAGTGACAGTGGATTAAATCATGGTGAGTTTTTTGCCTTTTAACATGTGTGGATGCGTCTTCCAGCTTTGCAGCATTGCAGTGTTTGCAGACATGACAGTGTGGGCTCAGATATCAGATATTGGGAGACCATATTAAGACAAGATAAGATAATCCCCTCAGGAACATTACACTGTCAGTCTAAAGCTAATGTGATACAAATGTTCGTTTTAAAAACAATTTAGTGACTCTGGCTGCAGTGGCTGTTGAGACAAGACCATTGATTGCATGCAGGGATTCATTCTTGTCTGCTTTGTCCTGTAGAAACCAAGGAAACAAGTTGAGGTGATTTACATACTCTGATTTACTTAGAGACAAAGGCAAATGGGCTTCTCTCTCAGGTTGTGCACAATGCGTCCTACAATGTAAAAGAAGTCATATCTTTTTTAAAAAAGAAATAAAGCTGAAAGAGTCAGGAAAATGTAAGAGAAAACTTATGGAGATGTTATAGCTCCTCTTTTACAACTGAAATAAAAATAGTTTCAGTCACTTACATTTTATTTGACTGGAAGACAACATGTGTGAAATCAGAACATTATGACTTTACTACCTCTGTTTTTTTTTTGAAATGCTGACCCATATTTTACATGCATGTAGGTAAATTGGCACAGTAGTTTCTGTTAAAATCCATCTGTGATGCATTTGAGTTTGTGATCTATCTGTCTGACTGTCTATCATCATTGCTTTTTGTTGTCTACAATATAAATTAAGGAAAACCTAAATTTGGTGGCCCAAATTTGGAGTCACTAAATTGTCTCTAAGGGGTTTGAAGACCTGGCTGGTTGGGTTTAGATAAGAGGAAGGATGACTGGTTTGATTTCAGAATAAATATCAGGGTATACAAATCAGAGACAGGGTAGAAATACATTTTTGCCCGGATACCACATTTGTCAAATTTCTCTGAAATTTTACTGAAAGAGCCAGAAACCCCTGGGTGTAAACACACTCAGTATGTTTACATGTCATAAAAACAACACTAGTTTTGGTTCAGTCTGACTAAAAGCACAATACATTTTAACAAGTTAGTCCGGTTGAAATTGTACAAAGTTGAATTTCTAAAAGTCAGGCTACCTCATGGAGTTACCATGGTTGGACGCTTGTATACTGGGACAAGATAGCTCAACTTAACTGTGCATGGACACATCCTGACTGATTCTTTGTGTGGTTTTTGTGCATATTAGGGGACATTTACGACATTATATCCTCTTTGGTCAAATGTACTGGTCATACTGTTATTACTAATTCAGCCTTAAGAACACCAGTGAGTCACACAATGTTATTGGAAGTATCATTGACATTGACATGTTTGTTGGTGATGACTTGTTTTCCGCCCGTCTTCTCCTCAGACTACGAGTTCGTAACACCAGTGGAGGTGGACTCTGACGGCGGATACCTGTCCCATGATGTGACCAGGCACAACCATCGCAGCAAGAGGTCTCTCTCCTCTTCTTCTCTGCACTTCCAGTTATCTGCCTTTGGGCAGAACATGCACCTCGACCTGCATTCATCCTCTGTGGTTGGCCCGGGTTTCACAGTGCAGAGTCTCGGCTTGAATGGCATCACCACAGTGATGGGGGATGCAGGTTTTCATAACTGCCTGTATCAGGGATTTATCCGCAACTTGTCAGGCTCCACAGCTGCCATCTCGACGTGCTCCGGACTGGTGAGTGTCTGCAAGTTTCTTGTTATTTTATGATTTTTCAAATAAAGGTGCTCAGTCATCACGTCAGGCCTTGCCAAAAGTTTGGATGAACTGTAACATGACATCATACTCATGAGTATAAGCATCAGTTTCTAGCGCTTTGTCCCGAACCTCTTTGAACACTGGGAGGAGTGAAAGAAGAGAGTGAATGGGGTAAAATGAGGAGAGCAGAGGCATCACTATGCTGATATCGCAGTGCAAGGAGAAAGGCTATCATTTTACATAACTGTATACAACACAAACACACCTGACTTACTGATGATCAGCATGGAAGAACAATCGCAAGAGACTTGGTTGACTAATATGTATTTGTGGATATGGACAACAAAGGAAAAAGTTTGAAGTTTGAATTCGTTCACAAATGTTTTGCCTTGCAGTGAGAATGCATGACATTATGCTTTTTTTTTAGTCATTTCTATTTCCACCTCAGTCACCACACCCACTGTTACTCTGCAGGAATTAATATTCAAGGAAATAATCCAGATTATAGGAATATGTACCAATAACTAACTTCAACCCCACCTTTTGTACAAAGCTTGAGTAAGGACGGATTTAACCGAGCCTTAGCCTCAGCAGTGATTTAAGCACTCCAAGTTACTTCATGATCCCGTGACAGTGTTCTCTACTCAGACTACTTCTCTCCTCAGAACTTTTGAAATGTTTATTTTTCATTTTATCTATCTCCAAAAGTGAGTTTCATCTTATAGCGGTAATCTCAGACATATCTACTTTCTGCCTGGACCATAAAGTGTGTCCCAGGAGGAAAACTAAAGGTCCAGTCCAATATTTCCGCAGTGACAGTGACCAGGGCTGGTGCTGCTGTCTGTAAGTATTTGCCTCAAGGCAACATTTCATTTTTCCAGGCAGACAGGAGACATTTGAGGACATCTAGATATTGATATGGAAGATAAAACCTGCCGCTGGAACAGGTCAAAGGAAGAATATTTAGATTTCTCCCCTATGAGGACATGTAAAATATGTTATATAAGTGAAACAGCTTTTCTACTAAAGTACAAAAGGTTTTTTCAGATCCCCAAAAACCTCTTTCACGCTTAACTGAACAAGTAAACATGAGATTGTGGAACCTGGGTGAACATGCTTAAAGAAGGCAATGGACACCATCCCAACGGCCTGTGGTTAGTTTTTTCACCCCTGTGTGAAATGTGATGTCACAAAAAACATGGAAACAACATGAGATGGAGGAAAAGGAAGAAAAAAACAATCAGTCCTTTGTTCAAGTCGAAGAAGAAAATAGTGCGTCCCACCCCGTCTTGTATTGCTGCTAATAAAAAACTCTGTTAAACTCGGACAGTCCAAGATGATTTTGCATTTCCATTAGGAATAGTACCAAAAAAACGGCCCCAACAGTCCCATTTTTCAGTTCCCTTCCCTTGCGGTACCAGAGTCCTGGTGAGGTACATGACAGGTGGAGGTAGACCCACGACAGTCAGCTGATTGGGTGACAGAGAAGTGTCACTCCAGTGATTCTTCAACGCCCGCTGTCTATTCTCATACAAAGCTTGACGTCTTGTTGAGACAAACAGCCACAAACCGAGCAGAAAAGGTACCGCTCTCAGTCGAAGCGCAAGCCTGACCGAGGGCTTTACTGTTCCAACTGTGCCATGATGGAAGCATGGTTTTGATTAGCTTGGTTGGTTTCTGCTGATTTGACTTTAACTCCTGAGCAAAACCAAATCACAGGATTTGTGTTCAGGATCCGGAGCTGCTCTTGTCATCCCCCATTTGTGTTTAATTTACATCTTTAGATTCACAATGCATATATTTTCCCCTTTAAAGCCCAAAGACTGTAATTATAAGCTCACCTGTTTACATGAGTGGTTTATGGTGTGTCTGGACCCCGAGCTACCAGCACACCTTGACTCATCCCACAGCCTGGAGCAGATGGACACACTACACTCCATAGAAGTCATACTTCCATTTATCATCCAGTCTCTTACCTCCTCCTTCCTTGCTTGCCCTGCTCTTTTGTCCTCTGTTTGCCCTCCTTCTACACCTTCTCTTGTTCTCAGCAATTAAAGCCAGGGTGAAGTCTGAGCTGCCTGGCTGGCACTGCAAATCTTGGCATTGTCCCTTTCATTAGGCTTGCTCCCACCCACAATAAAACGCCACTATTCTGGTCTCTTAAAAGCGCTGTGACTACAGAACGTGATTGGGGCATGATTGCATTTCAATGGGCCTCGATTTGGGCTTTGATCTATTTTTTACTCCTCTCCTCTTCAGCTTGTGCTTTGTTATTTTTTTCTTTCTTTCTATTCCAAGTGGGGATTTGGGGGTCTTTGTTGGTTGTATATTCACTCAGGAAGTTTAAAAAGTCACGTCCCATGTCATTATATTTCTGGCAGATTAGCAGCAGAAATGAAAGTTAATGAATAAACTAGGACGAAATTATAACTGCATGAAAGGTAAATTCTCTGCCTTTCACCTCCTGTCTGTCTCTTCTTCTTTTCCAGTGCATCCATCTGTATGTGTTGTTAGACCTATGCAAGGCTTAAAACAATGAAAGCAGTTAACCCCTGCTTTTCATCTGGCCCCGTGCCCAGAATATTTTGGATTAAGTTCAAATGAGGAACAAGGCATTCAAGACAGCTTGATGCAGTGACAGGCTCGAGCAAGAGATTAAACTGGGATTAAAGCGATGCAAAAGAGGAAGAAGTCATTAGGAAAAAAAGAAGGAAATAAAGACGTGGAAATCTAAGTAAAGTAGAGAAAAGCAACGAGGGCGAAGCAATGAGTGACAAGTGAGCCGCGCTGGGCTCGGCTGGGAGTGTAGAGTGCGGTGCAAGAATAATGTGAATTCATTATCTTGGGTGGAAGCTCCCAGGGAGGCTGGATGGTCTCTTTATAGAGAGTTGGAGAGATGGACTCAGTTTATGTCAAAGAGCTTTGGAGAAAAAAATGAGGTGAGAGCAAAAAAAAGGAAAAATTGCCTTCTCATACTTCATGTCATTGTCTCCTTTCAACAGAGAGAAGGAAAGAGGAGAAAGGGGAAAAGAATGTCCCTGAAATAGGGTTTTTGGACTTGACCCTGCTTGTTAATAGTGTAGAGGTGTCAACACCCGCTACTGGGCCAAACCAAGCTCAGCCTGTTTTAGACATTCATCCTGGCCCAGACCAAGCAGATGGAAGTGGGATTCCGCTGTTTTAATGAAGGATATTGTGAGATGGAATTAAGAACAGGGGCCGGATGGATAGATGATTGCCAAAGAGGGATTTTCCGTTGCAAATCCTCATTAATTGAACATGGCAATACTCGCTGTTTTTTAATTATTCTCTCCGCGTCCTCACAAAGCACCGCACTCATGTGTACGAGTGAAATTAAGTTGTCTCTTTGGCTTTTGCATGAGAGATGAAAGGATGTCATTTCAGATGTAATGCTCTCTGATGTGTAAGAGGAGGGAAAGAAACCAGGGGAGGGCCCTCTTACTTTCTTCTTTTGAGTGTTTCTCATCTGAGGTCGCACTGCTGGTTGACCCCGATCCTGTCTGCTCAGGCATATGGTGAGTGGTGGTGGTGGTGTTGGTGGGGGGGGTGGCTGGTTGTAGGGTTCCGACCTGGACTCTTAAAGGTTCTTACCACTGTGTGTAGTACAAGTTCAGAGCTGCTCTCCACTCAAGTGAATGCAGGAAAAAGAGAAGTGATTTACTGTTCACCTCTGTCCCTCTGTCCTCCAGCCCCCTCCCCAGGACAGGATTCTTCTCTGGGGTGATTAGGGCAGACCCGAGTCGGTCCCTGTGAGAAAAATACTTAAAGTGTCATAAATATGACACTTTTCTTAGCAGCTGGGCAATTTAGTCATCGACAAGCTGCATAGACAAGTGTATTATTCAATCGCAGACAACAGAGAAATGGATGATGTACACTACCAAAAAAACTCCCCAGTCTCTCCGAGTGCTTTCTCTAGTTTAGTATTTTGTTGATCAGCATAGCTGCTTAAAATGCATTGCTGTATGTCATCTTTACTGCTTCAGTATAAAAAACATTTAAGCTGGATGCACCCAGTGTCAGGTTGTGACAGAGTTGACCTTGACCTTTACTGTGACCTCTCCCATGCCCCAGCAGGCCAGGTCAGAGACAGGTTGGGTTCTATGGCAACTGAGCATGCAGGTTCAGATAAACCAATGGGTTCGATTTAACGGGATCACCTTTCTCCTTGTGTGGCGCTGTCTTTAGGTTGCTTCACTGACTGTCAAACGGCGTCATGTCGTAACTTTCCAGTATGTGGCATCCAGTTGTGAGAGGAAATGTGGTTTTTATGCAAATTGAACTGCAAAGAAGCCACAATTGTAGAATAACTTTGGAACCCAGCCCACCTCCTTTCCAACAGTGGATTGGGGGAGTGTCCATCCATTATCATAACGTCCTGAAACCAAATTTGATGCATTGCATTTGAACTGCTTCCCTTTTTATATTTCCAGAAGAGAATGGGAACATGTGCCACTATCGTTAAATATTTTAAAGATACCTTTATGTTAGTGTGGATGTTTATTACTTCTGGTATTGCACTGAAATTCTCATCTGGATGTAGACATCTTTTTTTTTTTTTATCTGAAAAGCAGTTTTCAAATAGTCGTATGGATGCAGTCTTAAAGTGTGTTTCATTTTCGTGGTCCTATTTTCTTTGCATTTAAATTTCTCCAGTATATTTGTCCATTTTATCTCTTCTCGTCATCTTCTATCTACTATGGTTTGGCTGCAGATGAGCACAGGAGATGGACTTGTGGTGTAAACATCTCATTTTATAGCCTAACGTGTTTGCACAGCCACTTGTGAAAGGAACAACACTAAAGAAAGTGTCACTACACCCCTCCTTTATTCTCTGTCGCAGCACCCCCGCCGTCTTCTCTCTGTCAGCTTAGATCAAACCTGCTGTCTGATGGCCGTTGCTGACACGGTGACGCATGTTGTGGCAACCACTGGTGACTGTTGTGCGACAGGAGCCTGACCTATGACCTCTGTCTGTCTCCAACGGGCTCAGGCTCCACGTGGTGTGAAAAAAGCATTTGCCCTTTCCCGAGCCTTCCCCTTCTTTGAATGCGGGATGCACTGTAGCCTCTGGAGGGCTTAGAGGTAGAAGGACATATCACAGTGTGATGGATTTACGACGTGATCACATATGTGTGATCTCCAGTACTCCAGTACTTGTTGGCTCATTTGGCTAATTTGACATCCTTCTCAAATGTTTTTCTTTCTGGCATCAAAGGATCTTTTGATCCTTTTCTCCGTGTGAAAGTTAATCATGTATTTCAGGAACAACAAAGTCAGTTCTAACAGAATTCATGTATAGGATATTGCGATGACGTTCATATGTCCGTAAACTACATCTGGAAAATAAAATCAATTTGGCCAAAAGGCATACATTTAAGTGCTCAAAAGCTCTGTTTGAATATTTAACATATGTAGATGTTGTAATCCCATTAGAGCCCTCGCGGAGCTTAGAGACAGAATATGATTACTCATCTGTCGGGCTGGGAATGGAGGCAACATATGATGTGTGCATGTTTGCCAGTGTGCTTCAAATCCCTCAGGCTTCTACAAAGTAAAAATGACATTTGAATGACCGATTTCCAGGCACCACTCAAGTCATTTGTACCTGTCCATTTTCTGTAAAGGCCAACAAATTGGAACAACGTCCCTCTACAATGTGCTGCTCTGGCTTGGCCATAATTCAGGGACTGGGCTGGGCCACAGAGGAGCTCAGAGCTTGGCGCTACAAGAGGAGAGTGGCCCGGAGCAGTTCCCTGGTGGTCTGGACGCTGACAGTGATGTAGTGCCCACCGTTAGATGCCAGCAGGAGAGGGGGTCAGGTTCTCAGCATGGGTGTGGGATGGTTTTGTGTGTGTGCGTGTGCTTTTATGTCCTTTTTAGTCTGTGCAAGGTCTCTCTCTCTCACATAAGACAAATGGTTGGTGTTCAAGTCTTCAAGTGGATGCTGCAACTTCTACAAACAGAGCCCATACATCAAATCTGACCTACTATTGTCACCACTGCATTACATTCACTGGTGCTGTGGTGAAACAGCACAGGCCTATAAGGAGTGACTATTTGACATACATTTCAGGACAGGCTGTTTTTTTTTTTTTTACAAAAGGGTGGCACACTGTTGTCAAGGTACATTTATTTCCCGTGGTACTGTATAGAATTTGATTAGGAGGTGCCACAGTAGCTGTGATTGCAGACCATTTGGGCCACCTGATTATGGTATATGTAAAGACTATTGCAGTGATGTATGATGTTTTCCTGCAAATGCTATTGGAGTTTAGTGGATCAGTGGTACACCGGGTCACCTTTCACCTGGAAGGTCGTACGTTTGATCTCATGGCTCTGCTAGTCTACATGTGTCCCTGACACTTAACCCCAACTTGCCCCTCATGAGCTGTGCTGGCAGTGGGTTATGGGTAATGTGAGAGAAAAACGCGCTGCACATACTGTAGATGCACTGTGAGAATGTGTGAATGGCAAAACTGTAGTGTTTGTTCAGATACAGATACATATACATTTTTGTTTACTTCATATGTAAGTAACAAAGCAGTATCACTGGATATGATAAGTTACAGTAGAGATACAGGATTTTTTTTAATTTAGCTTCTCTGGGTGATAGGGTGTGACTTCCCAATTCTGCCAGCTCCACCTTTCCATTTTATAGAGTTTGGTTACTGGAAGAAGAAGTCACCAACTTGCACATCTTCAAAACATTTTTGAATAGGTTTCTAAGTTTTGACTTGCGTTGTTGTCATTTGCATCACAGTAGCGCCGCATTTGTAAGTCAGTGAAAGTGTCAGAGTAGCACCGTAACCCAGTTAGAGTACAGTTAACGACACTTTGAAGAACGACATTTCCATGTGTATCAACTGGTGTGGGAGTTGCCCTTCTGTTTCCTGCTGTGTCTACACTGGATAACGAGTAGAACTGTGCCCATAGGCCCCAAATGACAAAGGACTCATCCAGCACCATCACTTTTTCTCTTTGTGTGTGTGTGTGTGTGTGTGTGTCCACCTCTGCTGTGTTCCCCAGACACATTCACAGGGTGTCACTAGGTTGTTCAAAGACAATAAGTGAGGACAAACAAGGAAGAAAACCCTGGGCTATTGACACACTGTGAGCCTCATCAGTCGTACATGATGAGGGTTATCTAGACATGGTATCACCAATGGGGTGATTGTAAATGACTTTGCTGCAGTTCAGCAATCTGCCTGTGTTTCTCTATCCTCTTTTCCACTCTGGCTTGTTTGTGATGTCAAATATGACTCACCAGAGGTAAAATACAAACTAGATTGCACATGGGAAATTAGTGTGCAGTTTTAGCCATGTTTTAAAACCCCACATAAACACACATTTAGTGCGTGAAAGTACTATGGAAGTTCCAGTTTGTCTGTCTAGTCACTCAGGCTGCTGTAGGCATGGTGGCCCAAGATGGTGGCCTCTGTAAAGCAAGTTTGGCTACTAAAGGAAAGTAATTGTTTATTTTAAAGCGATTATACACTATTATAAACATACTTTAGGGTTGTGTATTTAGTTCCTGACCATAAACCCTCCTCAATGTTACACAGGAAGAGGCAGCACCCTGAAGAAGGCAGAAATGCAACACTGTGATTCTATTGAAAAAGGCAGATGCCTGAAGGGCCTCCTTCTGCTCTTGAACGATTTTTTTCCCTGCACATCACACACTGTGCTCACATGATGTTCGGCTGAGCTGGAGTGCAGATGTGCTTTACAGTGCAATAATCACCGGCTTGGGGCTTCTCACCACTTGGCCCTAGTCTTTAACAGCATGTAAGCACTTACTCATTTGCCTTATAATATAATGGTGGGAAGCCTTAAAAGAAGCTACAGTGTATAGAGTGACAAGCTAATGATGCCTTCTCCCCTCACATAAATCAGTATGTTGCCAGACACACAGAGCTTTTTTGTTGGAGTGAGTTGTTTTCATTTTATCCAAGGAAAAGGAAAGTCATGAGAGAGTTGTGTTATTCTCAAGCTGAAAATAGTAATAGCGTTGGACGCGGCTGGAAGTGGCCCGACTCGGCCTGTAATCTGTCTGCAAGGATAGAGGAGTGAGAGAAAGTCAGAGAAATGTAAACCTGGGTGAAAAGTAAAGTGGTGAGTGCTTCCCTCCCTTCAATCAAGCTAAGTCTTTCAGGTGTTAATGTACAGAGATAACTACAGGTCTGCTGCATCGTCACCTGTTCACAGATGCCTTGTAGAACCCTTTGAAGCTCCATACAGACCATTTATCTTTGATGCCTTAAATGGAAAGGCCAGCACTTTCAACACATGACAGAGCTTGATATACCAATAATGATGTATATGTATTATAATACGTATATATCATCACCACTATACGCAGCAATATGACATGTGCTACCATACTTGTCTCTACAAACAGTGGATTGGAATTGGCCTATGTGATCTAAAGCAAGAAAGAAAATACCTGAATTCTCACAATACCATAGTGTGACGTGTTTGACTCTGATCTCTGAGAATAACTCTTCTACCAAGAACGCCTCTCTCCTTTCAACCCCTTCCTGTCCTTGTACCACAATCCACTAAGGTCAACACGTATCTGGCAAATGAGGAAACCAAGAATCCAGCTGAAAATACTGATGGCAACAAGAGTGAAAGAAGGTCTTTGGTTTACCCAAATCAAAACTGTGCCCAGTTCAGCCAAGAGTAGTGGTGGCTTGAGTGGTCAAGGGTTTAGAGTCTAGAAGGGTTTCTGTTTCCAGACATTTTGCTGTTTACTCTTCTTTTCATTTGTCTTGGGAAAATTAAATGAAGATACAGGCAGCACCTGTGTCACAGAACCACAGTGATAGAACATACTGACCGGTAGTTTGATGGGAATATATTGTTTATTTTACAACTTCAAGACAGGTTCACCTTAGCACTAATGGCACGTTTCCAGTACATAGTACCGCCTCTACTGTTTGGTTGTGTTTCCGTTACAATAAAGTACCGTAATCATCACCGACGGCTGCATGAAACTGCCGTGACTTCATTCTATACACGACACACACAAACTAGTGACTAGTTACTTGTAATGCAGTTGTTTTCAGTGCACTGAATCATTAGAATCAGTTCATTAAGAGGATTTTTCAGTACTTCCTCCATGATCAGAGCACAGATTGTCCGCTTTGATTCTTGTGTTGGACGCTTTGCTCATTCCTCTTCCTGTGACGACACTCTTGCTCGGAACCTCGTCTGAGCAGGTACTTAAATGAGTATAAGCTACTATAACTATTGGAAAAGCAAAATAACCGGTCGTGCCGTGCCGAGGTCAGTTGAGTCATGCTAGTGGAAAAGTGCCATAAGAGAGCTATATACAAGAGGTCTGTTTAAATTTGATGCCATGTAACAAAAAATAGAGAATATGGACCACTGTAAATAAAAAAGACTATAGACCAACCACTGTACACATAAACACGTGCATGCAGAGACTGCCATCTCTGAAAATGTAATTAATTTCCTGGCATTATCATCAGGTACTTCCATCTGCTAACTGCTGGAAATGAAAGTGGTAGTTGTGGTGATGCAGTTAGAGGAGAGAGCGAGCGAGAGAGAGACATGTTATTTATAAATGAATGAACTAACTTCAGACTGTCGGGACATCACTCGGTGGTGAGTTAAATCCACCTTAATCTGAAACCTTATTATAGAATATGTGTTGCACATTCAACATGCTGTCATTTTAAGAAAGCAGATTTTCACATTGACATAATAAGGCCAGTGTGATAATGCAAGGGCGATGGATGGAAGGGGGGGAGGTACATAAGTGACAATTTATGAAATCTTGTCACATGGTGATAATGGTAATATTGGTTGCCCCTCTTGTTTAAGGACTTATGTTTTTACAGGTTAAGGTTGTTGTAAATCCCAGACACAAAGACAGATAAAACGATGGGCAAACGGGATCAGTGTGTGCTGACAGGAAACGCCTGCTATGACCTCTGTTTTGAATTCCAGTCCATTTTTGTTGAGCTGCAGTCATTTTCACCAAGGATGTTTCCTTCTGTTATGTTTTATTAACGGCCTGGGTTAAAAGTTTTTTTTTCACCTGGTCCTCACAGGTCGATTCTTCCAGAGCGATGATGCGGGTGCAGATACTGTAGCTGTGAACGATCTCGTTCAAGGTTTTCTTCTTTTGACAGATATTGATGTGCCAGAGTTCAAACCGTTGACTCGGAAGAACCAAACGTCCAACCACTGCACCATGTGGCCCAGAAGTGTTGTCAAAGTAATGAAGTTGGATGAGTAGCTTCCTGCAAAAATTCTCATAAAGCATGGCGCACCGATTGAAGGATTTATGGACAGGTGAAGGATGAAGGGATGGATGGATAGAGGGATGGATGGGGCTGATGATGGCAGACTGCCATGTATCCAGGCACTGTTTTGACAACAAGAGCCTTTCACTCCATGGCTTTTTTTGTCCTGTCTCTGTTTATTTTACCACCTGCTAGTCTAGGGGAATGGGGTCAGTTCAGGAGGAGCTCTCTACCACACACACACACACACACTCACACACGCATATATACACACCCTCTGCACATGCACTGATTTTTATCACAGACATATACACCCACTGACCCACTGATCTTTGGCCTCGAGTGTGTTTATCTGTATGTGTGTGTGTGTGTGTGAGTAAGAGAGAGAGAGCGATGGGGAGAGAGAGAGAGAGCATGATTGCACAGCTATTTTGTGTACATTTGCTGAGTTGTGGAGTGAATTAGGTAGAATTCTCTGCCCAGACGGAATGTTTAAGGTTCACTTGCTCAGGGCCTGTACACACAAAAACATGTTTTGGTGAATCTGCAAAGGTTTTGTATCGTTTCATCTTTTTATCCACATAGAATTTTGTGTTTAAAGGGTATTTTTGCAAAGAAAACAATCTCAAAACACTACCCTTTGATTGTATAGCCTTTTTTTCCAATGAGATTAAATCAGTAAATTGTACAGCCATATTCTGTAAGTGTTCACATGCTTATGTCATTCTTCAGTAAAGATGAAATATTAGTTGACTGTGTCAAACCAGAAAATGCGATAAGTGATGGTCGATGAATAGAGTGAAGTAGTAGCTTGCATGAAAACTTTGAACAAATAAAAATGATGTGTAAACGTTATATGGAGGAAGTGAAGTCAAATACACCACGTTTACATGAAAATGTTAACAATAAACACTGCGGTATTTAGCTTTTTCTTTTGCTTTGAGTAAATGTTTTGGTGAAAAGCCTTAAACTGAATTGATGAACTCATGATTCGGATTTGGTATAATCAATGAAAAACAAAAGAGAGCGCTCCATTAAAAATGGCAATTTTATGCCTTTCTGTCTTTCAGCTAAATAAGACATCTCCTCCTCTCAACAGCTGTTTGCACTCTGCACATCTGCCAAATATTAGGATACAGCTCCTAAGTTTAGGTGGGGATAATGTGGGTGGACCTCAAGTGAAACGTGTGGTTAGAGCAGAGAGAATTGTTGCCTCAACCAAAGGCTGCTTCAGCTGCACTTGAACACTGTCAAGACGAGAATGTGCTGTTTAAACATTTACTACATAGACTACATCTTTTCAACGGCAACTGAGATACGAAACATTGGTCAAGAAATCAGTAGTTTAGACTGATTGTCAATGCTTTGTGTGTGTTTTTTCCAGTCAGGTCTGATCCGTGTGTCTCAGGAGGAGTATTTGATTGCCCCATTACCCCAACATTTGGCCAGACAACATAACTACAGCGCCCCCAGTGGTCACCACCCACATGTTGTTTACAAACGCTCAGCGGAACACATTGTACAGAGGAGATCTCGCAGCCCATCCAGCAGCAGTTCTTCCACACCTGAGAAATCAAACCTTCAACATCATCAGCAGCAGCAGCAGCAGCAGCAGCAGCAGCGGCGGCAGCGGTACCAACACAACGACTACCAACGTGGAAAGCTGCCGAGAAAACACTTCTGCGGACCCCGCAAGCAAAGTATGTAAGGGAACTTTCTCATTTTCCCACTTTACTGTTACATGCACCTGTCAGAAGCTCTACGTACAAACAAGACACTGAGATGACTGTTGTATGTATTATGAAGTTATGTATTCAACAATAATCCATTTAACTCAAAACAAACACAGTCAAGCTTTATGAGTGCAAAATGCAGAAATTACACATTTACTCGCCAACTTAAAACCTAAAGTTCGTTTAAAACTTCAGGGTTTTTACCCTGATCGTTAGATCTGAGGGCCCAAATATTCTGGAAAAATGTTGTCTTACAAAGTATGGGTCTGCATTAGTGTGGCCTGCATGGGCAATACAGATATTAGTCATGTTGCATTATAGAAAGGATTGTTTTTCATTTTAGAATCCATGGTTGGGGTCACAAAACATCGTTGTACTGTATGCCAAACATAGAAAATGTCAACTCCCCAAATGTAATCCTTTCGGCTCACATGTCCATCATCTTTATTTATCTTGTTGTTTGACTGCATAATGTATTTATCATAAATGTATATGAGGCCTTTGTGAGAGGGCTGAACCAGCCCTACGCTACTCAACCCTCTGCCAAGGTTACGGCCTTATCTTTCCTAGTGGTGAGAGGTAGGAAGCAGTGTGGGGAGTGAATTTCCTGTCTTTTCAGCACCAAAACCTCCACAGTTCATTAACTTGACCCTCACTGCCAAGTTGTTCCTCTGTCTCTCTCTCCCTCTCTGTGCCTCTGTACCTCATATTGTCTGTCTCTCCACCCTTCCGTCCTTCCCCTTTTTTTTTACGCCTGTAGACACTCCCAAGCCCCCCTCTGAGGACCGCTTCATCATGCCGGATGAGTTTGCGATACCTGAGGTGGAAGGGCCAGGAAGGGCAAAGAGATCGCCCATCATTTCCAACAGAGTGGGTGGTCTGAATGTGGAGACCCTGGTGGTGGCAGACAGGAAGATGTTGGAGAAACACGGCAGGGACAACGTCACCACCTATGTCCTCACCGTCATGAACATGGTGAGGGTGTCAGAGGAGGAGGGTGGAGAAAGAATGTGCATGATGGGGAAATCTGTAGTATTTAGTTAGTCTCGAGCAGGTTTTCTCAATCCTGGTCCCCTAAAGTAGAGCAGTAAACTGCTCTAAAGCAGCCTAAGTCTAATAAATGTCTCTCATTAACTTGTGTGATGTCGCATGTATTAAACAACTGAAGAGGAGCTAATTCAGTTCCTCTCAGATCACATGACCCTTATTCTGGAGTCAGACATGTGGATGATCATGAACGGCACATTCTATTTTGCAGGTTTCCAGTCTTTTTAAAGATGGTACTATTGGGACAGACATCAACATTGTGGTGGTCAGCTTGTTACTTCTGGAACAAGACCCTGTGAGTCAATTACACTACAACTTTACAAAAGGTTTCTTTTTTTTTTTATTTGTTGATTGGGAATTCACTGAGTTATTAATTTGCTGTATCTCTCTTTTCTCTCCCTTCGCTTCCAGCTGGGCTTGACCATAAATCACCATGCTGACCAGTCCCTTAACAGTTTCTGTCAGTGGCAGTCGGGACTAGTGGGCAAAGGCGGTAAGCGGCATGATCACGCCGTTCTCCTCACTGGACTAGACATCTGCTCCTGGAAGAACGAGCCCTGCGACACCCTGGGTAAGACCGTTGCTCATGTAGTGACCTCATCCTTTGGCGGAAAACCTTTGCTTGATTCGCTGTAAGTGTTGTAGATTTGCTCAAGCAGACAGGTATGTAGCTGATTCAGGGGGTGAATACGTTACGACAGGTAGTGATGATGGGAATTTTGCAGATGCAAGTGGCAGTGATGCGTATCTGAGTGGTCATTAAATAGTGTCCTGCCATGGTTGTCTATCGAATCAGCACGAGAAACAACTGCAAAGACCTGGCGTGACATTTGACTTTTTTTGTTTTTTTTGGTATGATCTTGGATTGTCTTTGACCATTTTTGTATCCACTGTTTGCACTCTATGACATCATCATGTCATCCTGAGTAAATCAGTGACAGGACTCTTTTTTTTTATTATTGTCTATTCTGCAGTTATTTTTCTGTTAAGTGTGGGGTTCAGGAAGAGAAGCTGCTCATTGTTATGGCTAATGTGGATCCAACTAAACTAAACTTAATGCAAGTAAATTGAGGGGAGCACTTAATTCCGATAGCTGCTGAAATGTTTGACAAAGACAACATAAAACTGGGGGGAGACGGAGGTCAAGGAGGAATTGGCTCTGAAAGTAATAACATTTTTTGTTCTGCCAGTTGTGTTTAAGTTTAACATCTGGCTCTTAAAATCACACACACGCACACACACATCTACCACATATTGACATTCACCCTGTACATGTACCTATTTCTTTGATCCACTGAGAAAAACTGTTGCCTAGATACTTTCATCGACTAGTCAGTTTCAGTAACATCACTTATCTTTCTGCCGGTGTTGTCAGGTCCACCATAAGCCACAGCCCAATAAACTAATCAGGCATCAGCTTTGCAGCGGGTGTGAAATTCCCCTTCATGCATGCAAGTACGAGACAGAGGTTTGATGCTTGTCAAATCTGTCAGAGGTTTCAGCAAAAGAAATGTGCTCACTGACAACAAAGAGAAAGAGACAAGAGAATTGCACAATATTGCAATTACTCATGCAATTTGCGTTGTGGTGTGTCAGATAATAAGTTATTCATTCTCCTGGCACCTTATTCTCTTCTCCTTCTCCGTTTGTCCATGCAGGTTTTGCCCCCATCAGTGGCATGTGCAGTAAGTACAGGAGTTGCACCATCAATGAGGACACAGGACTGGGCTTGGCTTTCACCATCGCTCATGAGTCTGGACACAAGTATGTTGAGTGAAAATTTCATTGAGACTTTCATGACGGCGCCAAAAACGTTGAGAGAAATTGCACCAATGATGTAAAACAGATACAACTGCACTCAAGTGGTGTAAGTGGCTGTAATGAATCAATATAAAATAACATGAACATGGTCTGAGTTGAAGAAACAAATACATGCAGAAGTACAGGCATTCCATTAGGGCACGACTTCTTCTTCCAAACTGCCCGAGGCACCGCAGATCTGTGTGTGTTGAATGCTCTGAAGCATAATTATGTCTTAGTAGAAACAACATTATCTTCATGAATTTATCTGGTAAATAAAATGTGGAGCAACAAACATGAGATTTCAGAACTAAAACTGACAAGTTAACAAAGAGAATTAATTAAAGCATGTGTGACGTCTTGCACGAGTTCATGCAAGACACAACTTTATAAAAATCCATCCTGAAAGGTCTGCTCACAATGAATGTTCACACCTGTCATTAATATGCATCCTGTGACCACTTGTGATCAGATCTTAAATTCTGTTTCTGAAGACAAAGATAAGAACTACAGATGTGCGTGTTGTCCAAGTGTGTAAGCGTGTGTATTAGAACAAAAGACAGGGGGAGCGAAGGAGGGATATTAGTTGGGAGGAGCTGAGTGAATCAATGCACTGCATAAACTGCTATTACATAAACATTAGAATAAAGAAATGATCTGTTCATCTTTGTTATTAGTGTGGCATTGACTACTAATAACTCAACACATGAAAAACAAAATGCATTGTGAAATGAGTCAGAGGATGTCAGCTGAGCAGATGATCAAAAATCCTGAGGAATGTGATTTATTATATGTGATTGGATATGAAGACACATGTGTGACAGATGTTAATATGAGAACTGAATGGGGGTCAATGACATTGGCTTTGATCATCATCGGGGGAAACTGTTCCAAGAAAACAATGAGTCACTGAAAAGCTTTGGGCGATATGTATCTTGCTATTTGTGAACTTGGTCTTGAAGTCATCTGCTTCTCTTCATTCCTCCCCAGTTTTGGGATGATCCACGATGGTGAGGGAAACCCTTGTCGCAAGACAGAAGGCAACATAATGTCTCCCACTCTGGCTGGAAACAATGGCGTCTTCTCCTGGTCCACCTGCAGTCGACAGTACCTCAGCCGCTTCCTTGGGTAGGCCTGATGCACATACAGTATCCGATTCTGTTTTGGTTTTTTTGCCCCTCTTTCTTTCTTTTGACTGACATGGGGGGTGTGCTGTGCTCACCAGAACAGCCCAGGCATCCTGTCTGGTGGACGAGCCCAAGCAAATTGGTCAGTACAAGTACCCCGAACAGCTTCCCGGGCAGCTGTACAATGCAGACACGCAGTGCAAGTGGCAGTTTGGTTCAAAGGCCAAACTGTGCGGTCTTGATTTTGTCAAGGTGAGATACTGTTTTTTTTTTTTCATATATTCACTTTAAAACTGTTATAGTATCTAGTATGTCTACATTTATCTCTTATTTGCTAAATAAATAAATGTAGACATACATTACATATGGACGTGCCAAAATCTCCCAGTGCTAACGTAGTAGTATATGTATATGTAGTATGTTTATTTCAAATCGAACAATGGAACCATCTATAACATCAGTGTCAGTGTTGTAAATGAGCAAAAATGCAATGTCAACAATAACAATAATAATTATAATAAATAAATCTAGGTAAAGTAATTTGAAAAAGTAGTTGGCATACGGTCAGTCAGGATCCATAGTAACAAAGTAGGTTAAAGCCAAGATGGCAGCAAAGCAAGTTACAAGAACAAAGAACATTATACACAAAAGAAACAAGAGCAAAGGTGTTATCCTTTCCTGCAGTAGATCGTTAAATCAACCCTGTCTTGTGTAGTTACAGAGAACCACATCTTAGCTATAATGAATAACTGTGGTTTAACATGTAAATAAGCTGTTATGCATGTGTCTCGGCCTGAGAGGCTCCACTAATAGAATAGAGCACTTGATCATATAGGGGCCAGAGTTTTATTCTTTACAGCACTAATGATGCCTTTCTCAATTGGCACTGAATGAATTAGCGTGATCGCTATCACGCACACACATTTGGCTCTGCATTAAAATGCATTCAGTGAATTAAATAGGACCCCCCCATGTTACCCTCTCAATCCTTATGGTCTTTGCATATAAGCCCTTTATGTTTAGTGCATTCAGTGACGTCGATTCACATGTAAATGCCACCAGCTTTCTTGGAGCAGGGTTGTAATTGCTGAGAAATGGACTCGGCCAAATGGTGTATATGACGGCTTAACACACACGACATTGACTTGGCGAGTCAAAACTTCACTAAACCCCTGCTGTGTTTCCCTAACAGAGGGTCAAATACAACATCAACATTTCCTGAGTTTCTACTTAGACCTGAGGGCTAATTGGCAGGTGGTATATAAAACTACACACTGATTAACAATGGGTGTGGGGCTGCCTTTCTCTCACAATATCCCTCTCCTGGGCTCATGTTAAAGTCAAATGATTGGTGAAGACAAAGTCTTAACAAAGTCTTAACAGACACACAGAGTGGAGCTGTCTCCATCATTCTGGTTTCTCTCCCGTTGCCAGTTCCTGTTGGGCAGGCTGCCCCACTCAGTGTGTTTACATGCATGCTAAAAGATCCGAAATCATCCGATTTTAGTCCAACTATACAACAATAATTTGGTTTTCTTAATGCTCCTGCATGTATAGGCTGGAGTCAGACTTGGTGTTCTGCACATTTCTGGTCTTTGACCCGGGAAATAGAATGAGACGCTGTATAACCTGCAGTACTGTTGCTGGAAATCATACGGTGACGATTGTAGAACCCCTTCTTTTTAATAGCTGTATCATCCTGTGTGCTTGTGTGTGTGTGTGTGTGTGTGTGTGTGTGTGTGTGTGTGTGTGTGTGTTATTCGACAGGACATCTGTAAGTCGCTATGGTGTCATCGCACGGGACACCGGTGTGAGACCAAGTTCATGCCTGCTGCAGAGGGCACCGGCTGTGGTCCAGACATGGTGAGGAAAGGCCTCAGTAGCTTCAATGATGTACTGATTTTAAACGTAATAAAAATGACATCTGACATTCCAGTGATGAAGCTTTTATAACTGATAGTAGCTACAAATATAGGCAACAAGTACAAGTCATCATTTAAATATTAGTATCTCAGTAGCTAGCAGAGAAGACCCGTCACATGAGATTGTTTTATTTGGACACTCAGAGGACAATGAACAGACAATGACTAAAAATCAATGAATACTGGTAGTGCTCACACTTTCAGGATCACACTATTACATTGCTCTGTACCTGCATAAGCATTTCATTTGCGTACTTGGAAACATAATGACTGTATTTTTCCCCCATATTGAAATCAGATATTTAGAAAGAGAGGGATGAGATGTGTGCGAGGGCAGGGTTTGGCTTGGCCCAGCAGGGGTGGGGTGAACTCTGCGTGCACATGTTTTTTGGCTGCATCACGGATGTTTGTGTGTCCAGGTGTAGCACCGGGCATTTGTCCAAACAACGAAACTAAGGGAAGACACCGCGGCCAAAGCACAAGTTCTGACAAAAAATAGCTTCTCGTTCTCTTGTTTCATTCCCTTCCTCTCTTTCCTGCAGTGGTGTCGCCGGGGTCAGTGTGTTAAATATGGGGAGCATGGTCCTCGGGCGGTCCATGGCCAGTGGTCAGCCTGGTCCCAGTGGACTGACTGCTCCAGAACATGTGGAGGCGGGGTCATGTACAGGGAGCGCTCCTGCACCAGCCCAAGGTATACACATTAGCATTAACTTGCAAAGTCTTTTTAATTGGATTCAATACCTAATTTTTAATGCCTTTAGATAGATGTGTTAGCCAAGCAGATGACAAAGTGATTCATGTTGTCATGGGGCTGCTTCTAATATGAAAATCTCAGTTGCGGTTTGGGCCAGAAACCAATTTTTAAAGGCCTCCTGTCCCAAAATCTTTCCTTTTCCGAACACCTGAAAGTCTGCAGTCTGCCAGGTAGCTGTCAGCAGAGACATGCACACATACACTGTACATGCACAAACGCACATGCGCGCGATAAGGGCTCTCATCCGTCAAGCTGACAGTCCAGACAGACGGACTATCGCTGCTCCAGACAAGGAAAATCTAACCTAATAGCTGTCTCTTTGCTCTAAAAGCTTCCAAGACAGTACACGACTGCTGCTTACTCACACACACATGATTCTACGTAGTTCTGCAGACCCAGATTTCACAGAGCATGTGCGTTTGTCACTAAAGGCCTCTGTCTTTGCCATTACACACAGGGGAGAGCTTAGCATAGAAAAGAAAAGAATATAACAGATTGATTAGGACATTAGACATATACATGATTAAGAACATTAAATATAAAACAAAATAATAATGTATCTTATCTTAAAAAGTATCTTAATGTTGTGCCATCAGTGCATTCATACCCACATCTATCATATCTATAATATAATAACGTAATATACAGCCTATATGCTCATATTTCAAAGTCGTGTTTTCTAGCAGACATACAGCCTCTTGTTGCTATTCCCCCGAAAACACTTGAGTTTTCCACCCACGCAATACAGAATAAATTTATTGTTGCTATGACGCGATCAAATAATCTTTGTTGGCCGGCCCCTACAGCCCTCGTCCTTAAACTTTAATGCAGTACATTTTCTGAAATGTGATATATTCCGAGAACAGATTTATTTCATAATGTTGATTGACATTTTTTTTACTATTACTTTATAATACGGTACATGCAATTCATAGACGACAGCCACTCTTAGTGAGGTCTTGAAAAAATTTAAAATATATGCAACATATGCAGTGTTTGAATTCATTTATTTGCTGCCAAGGGTTTAAACTCCTCTCATGAAGAGGATATGGCGGAAACAATTAACTGTGTCTATTTGTCCTAGTGGGAGAGATAAACAAGAACATTTGCATAAAATCCTGCATATCAACTCGTGTGTTTTTTCTTGTTGTGTTGCTCACGAGCTGCCCATTGAACGTAATGTCTCGTAAAGCACTGACTGAATAGTTTTGAGCACACATGCCACATCAATTGTCAAGTCAATGTCAATGATCATGGATAATGATTATATCAAACTCCATCACAGAGAAATCTGCTGGTTGATTTGAACTTTTAATGAATGCCATCATTTAGAAATGAGTCATAACGAGATCGATCGTAGAGGCATGTCAAATCCGATCCCGTGTGTGTGTGTTTAAGTGCAGTGAGGATACAGTCTCTCTTAAATTAAACTACAGTCCTTGTATTGTGACTTTTAGCCAAGGTGACTTGATGTTCAATATGACTTCATACCATCACCTTACATCTTCACAACCTCCACAGCTGGTCAAATACAAGTTATTTAACCTTGAAATAACAGCTTGATTTGTAATCTGTCTGCAATTTCAGCTATGGCTTCAACTGTGTCAGTATATCAGTTATTTCATGGCTCATTCATTCATTCATTCATTCATTCATTCATTCATCTTCTACCACCATCTTCAGTGAAGGGTCTCTTTCATTTTGTCTCAAATGCACATTTTCTTCAGACAATTGTGTCTTTGAGTCCATTCAGAAAATCCCAGACTTCCAACACACTTCTTTCTTTACTCCTTACTTGTTTCGTCCATGCTTACTTAACAACTGGGCAGATACTGATGTGGCTGTGCAGTTCGTCACAGCCGACTTGTCTCCTAATCCTTGCGGAGGGATCAAAGACGTTTTCAGAGACAGACCGGCCCTCATATGATACACATTATACACCGTGACTGGCGGACCAGAAAGGGCGACAGAGCCCTTTAAACCGGGGTATCTGTCAGGTTCATTTATCATTCCCGTGGCACTAAAGAGCATTTTGAAGTAGCTACCAAGGAAAAATGGGTAGACCCAGCCAAACACTGACTTGTGGGTTCACTGGTAGAATGGGAGATGAAAATGGTAAGAGTGAAATATTAAATCCAACAAGGCCATGTTATGATATCATTATTATTATAAGTACATACAACTAGGTCAACAGTTGTCAGATTCCCAGGAAATCAAATGCAAAAACAACACAATCTGGCTAAATAAGTGTGACAACTCTTCACAACCACCATCCTGCCAGCACAACACACCCCTTCACCAAGAATTACCCTTACAGAGTCATTCCAGCAGCACAGTGTAGAGCGGAGTCATGTTTTAGTCTCTGACTCATGACATTCAGAGTGTGTTTGTTCCCTATAATCTCTGCGATTATTTTGGCAGGGCCACTCCATGCTTAATCTGAACAAGATGGATTATCCTGAATCTAACAGCTCATGTCTAATGTCATCTGTAACAATTTGTACATGCTTAGGTGTCACATCTAAGGAAACATGCAGCATGTATGCATATTGACACACTATGATTACTCATATAAAATGATTTGTTTTAGACAGAGTATGGCCTCTTTGCACCTTTAACCTAGTATTCTCCACTCAGCAGGTCTTCTCTTTTAATATTTTATGTATCTCTTGCTTAGTCTTGTAAAAAAGGTTCATAGGATCAGCCAGCTATGAGGCGTTGCTGCGAGACAGAATACGAGTCCTCTGCTCTCCCCTTCCTCCACCTCTTCTTTCTCCATTCCCCGTAGACCACCTGCCAGATCAAACGCAGTCAACCTAATCCTACCCAACATGTCTGGGAGATTAGGTTCATGATCTTGACCCAGTTTTGTAGGGAATATGTTTTGTCACACACTTGATTTAAAGAAAACTAAACCCTTCAACCACTTTTTTTTCCAGGTCAACCAATGTATATGTGTATCTCTTGATGTTATGTGTTGACCCAGGTGCAAATCACAGTAGTGTATTGACAGCTATTACATTCAAATTTTGTCTATTTTGGTCCATGCTTTTGTCACTCTCTTATCTAATCGGCATGAGGCTCATTGAGACCCAGACTCTGCGCCCCTTTTTTAAATGCCCAAGCTGTTGCTCTGTTTCCCTTTTCTCTCCACCACAGAGCGTTGCAGTTGTTAAACAGCTGCAACTCGGTGTCAGATTTGTGACATATGCCAAAAATAAGAATGCTGTAGTTCTTTTTATGGCCTGGACCCAAAACCAGAAGATGCAAAGTGCTAAGGCAGACGGGCACAGGTTTTAACAGGGGTGCCATTCACCCTGTTGTAAATTGATAAGAGACATTATTTGAAGGTTGAAATCCTACACTGTGTCATTTTAAAGAGTGTTGGGATCTATAATGAGGGGATGATGATGCTTAGATCAACCCCGTTTTTGTGGAATTTCTTGGTGGACGTGGTGGAAGGTATTTCACAGGGGTTAGATGGAACTATATAGGGATTCTATAGAGGGATGGAGCACCAAGGTGACCAAAGTAGACAAGACTAGACACTGTGATCATTGTGACCTACAGGAGTTCAGTCTCAGTTTCTTTTGCTGGGCTGATTTACCAGGCTCTTGGGACATCCTTAAGGGTTGTGTTGGGTCTGGAAAATGAAACACAACCCGAAAAGTTGTCGCATCTGGTGTTGCTTGTTGCTGAAAGTAGATTTACAATTGCAATGAGGCTGACCAGGGAGAGGAGAAAAACAACGTAGAAGAGAAAAGGAAGAGGAACCAAGAGTATTGTGAAATTTGGACATCCAAGATTTGCCTTCACCTCCCTTAATAATTAAACTGTTCATATTCCATACTCCTCTGATAAGAAAGCCTTAACAGACGTGTACAGTAGACTCCCTCACTGGCCTGCCTTACACATGTTTCCATATGGACTGGACCGAGTGGAATGGTTCGGTTTGGTAAAGTACGGTACAGATTGTTCTGCATTTCCATTAGGAATAGTACCAAAATAACCAAAGTAAAGTTCCATTACTTGGCAGCCTTCCCTTGGGCTACCAGAGTAAAATGATGCGGTACAGCCATGACAGTCAGCTGATCTGGCGACAGAAAATCACTCCCCTGCGTGGAAGTTGAGACAAAGGTGCTGTTCTCAGTCAAAGCCTGACCCGAAGCCTGACCCAGGGTTTTGCCATTCCAAACCATATTGTACTGTATCAAACTGAACTGTACCATGATGGATCAGGACTATGAAATCCCCCACCCTATCCCCCTCACCAAGGAAGCAAGATCAGTTTTCAAAAGCAGATTTACACAGACATATACACACACAGACACCTTAAGTGAGGCTACATCATTCTTGGCAGCTTAGTGACTTTGTGATTGAGTCCAGGTCTGAATTGAGGGGAGGAACAGACATAAAGAAAAATGCAGGGAAGCAACATGCATTTTGAATGAAATGAAAAACACTGCAACAGAATTTCAAAATGACTGTGACTCTGGTTCTTTGTGTTAACTATAAAACACTTTTTTAAAATTCCTTTGCCACAGTGTTGCATTACACAGTGTTTCATAAAGTGTGTTCTTTTTATTGTGTTTTTATTAGACATGTTTGATCGGCATGGATCATCAGTCTTTGTGTGTGTCTTTCTGGCTGTCTGTGCTGGTAGTTCCTGGTATGAGTTTATAATACTGAAATCTGACATGGCGTCCTGATATTTACAAAAATGTCAACACTCACACTGCTTCTTTTGTTATATCAAGTGTTGATGGTGATCATCAGTTTGATGGCTTGTTAAAGCTCCTTTATCTTTTTAAGCTCTCCTTAATTTATTTCTGTGGTTGAAGATTTGTGGTGTGGCATAGCATACAGTAACACCTGATATAACATTCAGGGTTTTCTTTGAAAGACAGCACTTTTGAGCTTAAATGCTTCTTTTTTTTCCCTCCAAAACCTTAAACTGTATTTTACAATTCAATCATATACTCACAGATAATATGGTATAATTTTAATACATGCAAGTACCAATTTGATGCAAACATTTTGAACACCACGTGTTGTTTACAAACACCATGATTTGACTCAAGGTTTGAGAATATTTATGTAAAATATCTAGATGAAGCTTAAAGGAATAGTTTGACAGTTGGGTATATGCATATTTCCTTTTGTGTCAAGAGTGAAAGCTGCATCCAACAGCTTAGATTAGCGAGTTGAAACAAGGGGAAAGCATTGGCTCTGCTCAAAGGTAAAAAAAATTGAACTACTTTGTGAGGTGAATCTGCACAAAAACAACTGTTTGTGGTTTCACAGGAAATTGTATGCAGGACCATTTCTTGGCTGTGCATAAAGATATCCTAAATTTGCTATGGCAATGACTGAGGACACCAGGTTGTAACTGCCATTTTCATTGGTCAAAGATGTAGATTGAATATAAATAATGGTCAATATCCACAGTTCCACATAGTGAAACCAATACAGACATTTTCCTCAGGGTTTTATGGTCTCAGTAACAGGTTTCAGGTCTTCTTCAAGATAGCATGGTGTTTCTTTGATAAAACAGTCACAGTTGTGATGATGTTTCATGACTTATTGATACTATGATCCCTAAATAAGACATAGGATATTTAAAATGTGTATTCTTCTTCTTCTCTGTCTTGTCTTTCACTCAGGCCCCAGAACAATGGTAAATTTTGCTCAGGATCGAGTCGGCTCAACCAGCTGTGTAACACTCAGCAGTGTCCTCCCAACTCTGTGGACTTTAGGGCCCAACAGTGTGCTGAGTACAACAGCAAGCCCTTCAGGGGCTGGTACTACAAATGGAAGCCCTACACCAAGGTGGATGGTAAGGTCTTCAGTAAAAAATCTGAGTCTTTTCAATCTTATGCTGCATGTAATGTATGGTTTGCTCCAATGGTGTTGTGGATGTATTTTCCTTTGTCCCTGTTTGAGAGAAAATGTTATAGATTATTTTATGACTTATGTTTAAATTGCAGTACCTCCCAAGGATTATGAAGCTGACCCACGGTTTATTCTAATGAAAAATCTTTAATTAATTTTTTACACAGCACTACTGGATAACAGAGAATAGATATTTGCTTTTTTTATTGTATTAATTCTGCTGACCATATATATATATTCTACATCCTGCTCTACTCGTCTAGTTCTTCATATCACTTTTTATAAAGTGCTTTTGTAATGTCAACCTCTATTTACTGTGCAGTGATTAGGGCCAAAAAGCTGGAGGAAAATATCATTCTGTGTAATGTGCACAGGAGACTTGTAGCAACCTGCACCATCTGACACAGTGGGAATGGATTTAAGAAGAAGCCTGCGGGCTAGCTTTTTTACACAGAGCGAGGGAGAGAGATTGAGTTAAATCAGGGCGAGCAGTGTCTTTGGCTTTTGTCCCAGGCCTGTTTAATCTGTTGATGAATGGGAGGTGATTTAGAAAGGAACAGATTCTAAACTGCCTTCTGGGACCTTGAGCCAAGTCACCTTCACCGTCATTTATTTAAATCAAAGATGGCTGCAGAGACTTGTCTGTGATATCTGATCTGAAGTACAGAATAAACCTGTTGCCTCACGTGAATACCCCTGGGTGCATTCATCGTCGGCTCCTGTCTTTTACAATTCACTATCAGCAGGAGCAGTAGATACTTTGTGTAACTGCTTTAAGTACAGCAGCTACTGGAACTTCACAAGCAACATGTCACAGCAGAACTTGACTTCATCTGCAGGATTTGTACGTCTGTTAAGTCTAACTTCTTCATTGTTGCTGTGTGTGTGTGTGTACACTTGTGTGTTCTCTGAGCAGATGAAGACATCTGCAAGCTGTACTGCATCGCGGAGGACTTTGACTTCTTCTTTGCCATGTCCAGCAAGGTCAAAGATGGCACCACCTGCTCTGATCAAAATGGAGATGTCTGCATTGATGGCGTGTGTGAGGTACACAAGCTGCTGTGTATTATGAAGTAGTTTTAAGTTTAAACAGGTAACCTATTCTCATCTGTTCTCATTTAGTCATTTGACATTTTGACTTTTTTATGAAAAACAGACTGCAACAGTCAGTTGTAGGAAAACCATTGGCTGTGACCAGGAATGTTCAGGTGCACCTGGTTGTTTTAATTATCCTTGAGAGGTGTCTGAGACTTGATTGAAATCCACAGATGAAAATGACAAATACCTCCACTACTCACACTGCATGGCAGAACAGAAACCTGACCATGAAGTCCAAGGTCCTCGCTATAGATTATTAAACTACTTTCCGACATTTGAGCAATGGTGATGGTCTTGAAGCAGGACTTGGGAACCACCACCATGAACACAACAGTCATGTTGTGTTCATGGTGGTGAACACAACATGACTCAGGAAGCTCAGGAAGGCCACAACTCTAACTCTAACTCTAACAACATGACTCAGGAAGCTCAGGAAGGCCACAACTCTAACTCTAACTCTAACTATGTCTAACTTTGTCTCATCCATCCATCCATCCAATTCCATGGTGGATGGATCATCATGCTGTTGGGATAATTCTCAGTGACAGAAACAGGGAAGGGAACATCAATGATCCTGCTGGCTGCAATCAAGGGTCTGCTGCAGCCTCTTCCTGTTGTGGGTGGAGCAGCCTCCATACCATAGAGTAATGCAGCTAGTCAAGATACTCTCAATTGTACCTCGACAGAAGGTGGACATGATGGGTGCTGGGGCCATCACTCCCAGTTTGAGGAGGGAGTAGAGCCGATGGTCAGTGGCAGGTGCTGGGTGGGTTGAAATCAATGACCATCTCCTTCAGGAGTTGTACCAGCAAGGCTATCAGGTTCACCTCTCACCTATAGTTGGTCTTGTCATTGTTGTTGACGAGACCCACCAGGGTGAAGAGTAGGGGGCTGAACACGTGATGGTATGGGATGTGTTGATCTGTCCTTGTGTGCTTGTAGCTTCTCTGTGAGGAAGTCCAGCAGCGATTGCAGTGTTGAGTCCAAGCCCAGTGAGTTTCCTGATTAGTTGCTGAGGGATCGTTTTGTTAAACGCTGAAATGAAATCTATGAACAGCATTCTCACATGATCCTCTCTGGTCCAGGTTGGTGAGTGCTGGGTGGCGTGCAGAAGAGATTGCACGATTGATGGAGCGATTTGATCGATATACAAATGGTGGAGGCTTTAAAGTATGTGGGAACAACAGCCTGAATCAGAGAGATGTTGAAGATGTCCTTGAGGACATGTTTGAGCTCCTGCACAGTCTTCCTGGTATGTTGTCTTACAGAGTGCTCTCTTCACGCTGTTGTTGCTGTCAGAAGTCTGTGGTGTGGTCTGATAACTAACCCATGATGGTCTGAATGCCCTTCTAGACACCCTGTGCATCTCTACTGTCACTAAAGTGGCAGGTGATCTTGCTTGTGTGTTGATGTTTGGATTGTTTGATGCCACGGGACAGGTTGGCTCTGGCTGACCTCAGGTCAGAAGCATCGCCAGCTTTGAAGGCTGTGTTCATGGTCTTCAGCAGTCTGAGGACCTCTGCTGTGAGCCATGGCTTGTGGTTAGCTGGGATGGTAATGATCTCAAGGTGGGTGACATCATCACTGCAGTTAATGATGTATGCAGTGACTGTTTCTGTGTAGACCTTGATGTCAGAGACGGGCGCTGCACCTTCACCTTTTTGGCAGAACAATGACCTCAAATGTACAACTAAGAAAATGCTGACTCTCTGAATGAAAGGCTGCTAAGACATTTGAATCCAATATGACGGAGCATAAAAGGATCTCCTGAAATAATGACATCTACTGCTTAAATCCAGGTGGACGGAGTTTGTGGAGAAGCTGTCACTGCTGTAAAACATGTTTCTACACATTAACTGAATACCACAGATGCACAAAACCTTCTAAAGCCATGTTTTCCCATTGTCATGATGGATAATCAAGTGCAGATATTTAACTGTTGTTAATTTCTCTTAATTATGAATTATTTTGACACAGCATCTATTTTTTATCTCTCTTTGGGTAAGCAATAGTAAATGAGTGAAAGAACAAAATGATTGTGTTCACCTTTGACCCTCTGTTCAGTTGACAGCTGTAATTGTAACAACTGTAACATTTTAGGTATGTGAACTTTTTACCAGCTCAAACAAAAAGAGATGTATGTAATTGGTTTACACTGCTGACACCTGTCAAGTTGTTAAAATCAGTGATGTTGTTGGCCATACCCAATGTCCTTCATGGAGTTCATGGAGAGGATGCATTCAGGGAAACAAGGAATATGTGCATGAATTATGCATGATCAAATGTTCAAAGTATAATTACAGATGGTATTCTTATTATCCTTTTCTATTTAACCATACCCTTTTATCATGTTCCATCTAAAAATATGGGTAATGCCGCCTCTCCCCATGTCCTTGCACTCCAGGTCTGGAGTGCAGTAGTTACTGTATGACCTGCACACGAGACGTCAATACAGATGGGAATAAAGTTAACTGTTGTTACAGTATTAGTTTATTCTTCCTCTCTATACACCTCAAGTTGTTTCATTAGAAAAGGCTCACACCTCTATACTGCATCCATTCTTTACATCACAGCACTGCTGAAGTTGATGGGTGTTGTTTGTGCTTCCGTAGGCAGTCGGCTGTGACCAGACTCTTGGCTCCAAGGCCTCTGTTGATGCCTGTGGAGTCTGTAAGGGAGACAATTCCACGTGCAAGTTCTTCAAGGGCCAATACACCTTACAACACAGGGCTAATGGTAATCCTTGTCTTCATCTCTATCTGTAGTGAGTCTGTTCTTTATATGTAACATACACTGACATGAGAAAGAGAGATCTAAAGAAGACCAACAAGGACAAAATAAAACCCATTCACAGACTGACGTTTCATGGACTGATTCACTTCATGTGTGCTTGACATTCCACCCGTCTGTTTTTTCCCCCCCGTAGATTATTACTCAATGGTAACAGTACCAGCTGGGGCACAGAGCATTCACATTCAGGAAATGGAGGTCTCCACCAGCTACTTGGCCGTGCGCTCCCTCAAAAGGAAGTACTACCTGACAGGGGACTGGACTGTGGACTGGCCAGGAAAGTTCCATTTTGGTGGAGCTGTGTTCGACTACGAGCGCTCTTTCAACAAGCCGGAGAGCCTGTATGCCGCTGGACCTACTAATGAGACACTAGTGTTTGAAGTAAGCCGTGGCTGCTGGGTGATGTCCATCTGTAGCAATTGACAGTGACAGGGTCTCTCTCTATCGCTCTCTCTCTCAATCTCTCTCTCTCTCTCTTTTAAAATGTCTGAACGTGATGCGGCTTAGATGAAAAAAGGGTTTTGTGTGGTGGGAGAACAGGGGTGTGTGTAGCTGTCTGCAGTGCTTCTGTGGGGATTAATTGTGTTGGGTGCTGGGTTACGTCAGGCATGTTGTAGTGATGTGGGAGGCATTAGAAACTGGAGCTTTTGGGAGTTTGAGCAGGTCATCGTGGGATGTCCTCTCTGTGAGTGACATTTTACGTTGTTTTTTTTTTAATTGAGAGTCGATCTACTGGAAACACCTAATACACAGCGAGGAAACAAAGCATAGACAGCAGTTAGGTACGTGACAGAGTGGCAGTATATGACGCTCTAGGGAGGAGAGCGGGTTGGATTCTTCCCACATAAAAGTGTCAGCAAAAGCATTTATTTCCTTTTGAACTCTGACCCCAAGCTGTAGCAAAAGAAGTAAAAAAAAAGCAAGTTAAGGAGACATCACTTTTGTTTTCCTCATGCTACTTAAATTCTGTACTTGTGGGAATGATTGACCTGTTGATCCAGGAGGAGAACCAATGTGATATATCTGAAGTGTATGGCTGGTGATTTGTTCAACCATCAGGAACTGTTTTTGTTGCTATTTTAGTAAAGACACCTCTGTTTTTTGGGAAGTCTAGCAGAGTTACTGTTGGAGATGGTATTTGAACAGACCATTCAAGATGACTGCTTGCAGAGATGCACATTTGTAACTATAATTTAATGTTTAGGTTTTGTTTTTTTAATAAGTGAAGCTGATATTGACAAATATTGGCTAAATATTGGTCCCCAATAAGCTTTGCTGTTGCTTACACTGTTATTGTTGTTTACAGTACAACGGAACTGCATTACTCTGTGTCAGATATTATCAGAGTCTCTCAGTTTCAATTGGGACAAATTGTCCTTTAAAGAACGGACTCTGCTGAATCTCACATTTCTCCTTGTGCTCGTCCAAGTTATACATAATCTGTCCAGAAGAGAACTCAGATGTAGCACACTGCTGATCTGCAGATGACACAGCCTATAATCTCTAACTGTCTTGTAATTACAGAAAGGAGAAATAGGTTCATGGAAAGGGGGGGGGCAGAGAGAGAAATGTGAGGAGCCTGAGATTAAAAGATTAAGAATTATCTTTGGACAAAGCAGTTAAGGCCAGGACACTGGGATTTCAACTGCAAATGAGAAGAGACAAAAAACAACAGTTTTTTGTCTCTTGTTTTCTCTTTTATTTGAACTTCTCTTCACCTGTTTCACACATTCTACTTAACTGGATCTGTCACAGACGGAGAGCGTGCAAGGGGGGAGGGTATACGCACTGATCTCTCCCAGACCCTTACTCAGCTTGAAACCCTCAAAGAAAAACAAACTTTGAGGAGTGTGAGTGTAAACTGTGACAAGTTGTTCACATGTGCACAGCTGCTCTGCTGGTAAGGAGGAGGTGGGAAGTGGAACATCTAACAAGAGCAGGAGGAGGGACCAGATACAAAATATTGCTCTTTTTTGAGCTCTCAGTGGACAGCAAACACAATAATTCCCCTTATTGGCTTCCATGTAAGTCAAGGTCTTGCTAGTAAAGGGCAAAACACATTGTGAGCCCACAGCCTGATACCTGTGTCAGTGAAGTAATTGGTTGTGATGAAATAGTTGTGAAAACTAAGACACTGCCCTCCTGTGTTTAATGTAAATATACACGCAAATATTACAAAGCCAACAGCTGGGATTTGTCAGACCTTTTAGTTGACAACCACCACTTGGGGAACGCTTAAAATACTTAAATGTCCGCAGCTACCAGTGGACAGAAGCAAAAGAAAATTCAACACGTTCAATTGCTTAACCATAGATTGTACATAAAATTTGATGCAGTCCTTTGGTTTGGCCCAGGAAGTAGGACAGAAGTAGCCACCAGGGTGCGACTCCACTGGTTGCAAAAATAACTCGGCAAACATTATCCTGAGGAATTAACAGTCTCAATTGCTGGTTTCTCATCTTCAGTGAGATGGTAGTTTATCCAGTAGGTGCCTGGTTGGAGGTTAAGTGTGAATTCCCAGTTGTACAAGAGTTTTTTATTTCCACCAAATCTTGCCGTATAACATTTTCGCTATAAAAGGTCACTTCCTTGACGTTAAGTGTCTTTGACTGAACCTTTGGCTGCCTAGGTCTGTAACATTACCCAGGAGGGTTTTCTGCACGACGAACATTGAGGAACTATTTGAAATGGGATTAGACAACGGCGACAAATGCTTGGTTTTGTGTTTTCCTGGTGACATATTACTGTTGCACTCGTTTTCAAGTCTTCAAGTTTCTAGCTCATTTCTTAACTGGTTACATCGCGTTGTTAGATCTTTATATTTTGTGATATGAAGAGAGTTTTTTGGTGCTGGTGTAAGTTTCCACTGCAAAGAAGCAGCAGGAGTGACTGTGATTTACTGTCTGCAAAGTGCATGACATCACTGTTTGGTATTTGGGATCATGGTTTTTGCAGAATGGTGAGTTAGCGTATGTGTCTTGTTCTTGCTGTTCCTAATTTTTGTGGCTCAGCTACCATAGAAGGGACACGTGTTGGCTGCAGTTATCTCAGACTGGAGAAATTGAAAGGAGACGGGGTTGGACTTGTCTGAAATTATTGTTTGAACACCAGTGTCTGCCTTGGGTGTATTTAAGATCACGGTTTATGCAGAGATTAGCTATTTGAAAGACTTCAAGGGTTTGTGGGACCTTTATTAAAGGGGTTATGACAGAAATTTTGAATGCTGTTTATATGCAATAAATAAGTATTAAGTCCTGGTGTCCAGTTGTTATGCAGATACTGATGGACAGGTATTTTTGTCAGGCGATTCAATGGATGTTGCCAGTCGAGTCTGAATATAATTTGCCAGTTGGATTGAGGATTTATAACCATCTTACCTGATCATTGTGAGCTGTGAGAGACGTGGCTGTACGGAAGACAACCCGCAGTGTTTTGAAATCGTTTTAAAAATGACACATTCTGAGCCAAATATGCACACGTGAGAAATCCCCACCACAGCAGTGGATTTTTTACAGGGTTGTTTTAATGATAGCCTGATGCTTCTCCGATAATGGGCACGTCTGCTGTCAGTCATCCGTTTGTCTCTGCTCCACTTGAATATCCAAATAAGCCTCCTGCACATAAAAAAGCCAACTCAGAGTCACCCACCAGCAGAAAGAGAACAAAGCACTCCCTTAATGTTTCCAAAGCCTTCTGGGTAGTGCATCTAACAGCTCAGTGGGAACTTAATGGCTGAATTAGGTTGTATATTGTAAATGATAGTCACATTATTCTCTGGAGGGGAGTCCATAAGAAACCATTTGTTTCAGCGCTATTTGTTGCTGCACTTTCGCAGTGTACCTTAACTGTTTGCAGAATGTGGACCTACTGTATATAGATTCATGGAGTGCTTAGAGAGAGGGTATGGATCATGCTGTTTATGGGATGGAGACATCTGTGATTAACTGATGTAGTATGTACTGTAGACTGGTAATTTGGATAGAAGAGTAACGCTGATTTGACAAATGGCATAAGTGGATGTTAAAGACCTGACGTGAAGCTCTTAAAAGACAAACTATTCACGCACGTGCTGCCTGTCTGACTGCCAGTGTCCTCCTCTGACAGATCCTCCTGCAGGGAAAGAACCCGGGCGTTGTGTGGCAGTACACTCTTCCTCGCACTGAGAGGAAGCCCGACTACAGCTGGGGTGTGGTGCGCTCGGACTGCTCCGCTCCGTGTGCCGGAGGTGAGATTGTGTTTAAATGTTGGCAAATACATGACGACCTGTGTGGGTAAATGTGTTGTACATTAATAGAGCTGTAGCTAGACCCTCCCTAATACAATGGTCATCCAATCATAGCCTTAATAAGAAACAGCAAACATTATTAGGACCCCCAGTATTTTCCTTCAAAGGCATGCTTTTTACTCTAACCATTTATGGCTGGACTGTGCATATTATAAATGATTTCCGATGGATAATGAAACACCTTGTAGCCTCAGACTTTTACCATGAGATCATGTCTTTCACATGAAGGCAGAAACATGCACGTTCTAATGCATCCTAGGCAAATGCATACTGATCCCATGTGTGTGACACTAATATCTGCACATCTGTGTGGTTTTTTTTTTTCGCATTTGTCTTGTTTGTGTTTGTTTTCATATTCCATGTATTCCCAATCTGCCGCAGTGTGGTCCAGGTAGTGCTTTTGAAGAGCTTTGGAAAAACAAAAACAAACAGACTCCATCTGGGTGTGTGAGTCATTATCAGACGTCAGCATTATCTTGCGATGCATTACACTATTTCATGCTCTCTCGCACGTTTAGAGCCAAATGTTAACATAAAGCACATGAATATATCAATCACTGGTATCTCTGACAAAGTAAACATATGCATAAACAAAGTTACATAATGACAGCATATTTCCAAAGCATGCCTCCACCCAATTCTGTATTATACCACTACTTTGATCCATTAAGTGACTTTGAGTTGTCTCCCTGCAACATATTTTCTCAATCTACAATGGATTAAATGATAAAACACATTGCAGATTCTCTCATACATACAGTATCCAATTTATTTTGCTGGGCATATTTTATTCTCTCCACCGACTTGAGTTGATGGCACCAGGTGTATCTTCTCTCAGAATCACTGTGACCGATACATTTTCCCTGAAACTCATCGAAAATATGCATTAGATGTTAGAATATTACAGTTATTGTACTTAACAATGGCCATAAATGTAATGTTGCAAGTAAGTACATTTTCTATTCCATTTACACATGTGTTCCAACTCTTGTTAAGACTGCAATTCGCCGGTGTGCAGACTGACTTAACGCAGATGTTTACTGTCACGTCACGTGACTGAAATAGATAAACTACTGTCTTTCATGCTGTATTTTCTCATGCTTTTTCCACCAGGACGTATCTCCGCCAAGGCTATCTGTCTACAGGACCAGAAAGTGCAGGTCAACTCCACCATGTGTAATCCCCTCTCCAGACCGACACTTGGGTCCCATCTCTGCAACACGCAGCCTTGCCCTGCCTAGTAAGTGCTGCTGTATGTTTGCATTTTTCATGAGCTGCCTACAGTTTGCCTGTGGTCCGTTTGCTGTGGTCAGCCACTACTCGCTACTTTCTCGTTTGCTCCTCGAATTTCTAACTTCTCATTTTTCTTTCCTCTTTTACTTTTTAGGAGAAAAAACTCTCCCCGTCCACTGTACTCTTTAATTAGTTCTTAATTTTTGCATTGCTGTTTTTTTTTTCTTCTTCTTCCAGCTGTGTCTTCATTTTAGTGCTGACAGATGTGTACTCACACTGCAGCAAGAGGGTTCACACCAGCACTGCAGCTTGTCTGATTGTGCCAAGATCAGGCAAGAGACAGATTAATGCTGAGAAGAAATGGTCTCGTTGAATACCAGGGGAATTTTAAGACTCTAGTTAGGTTAGTGATGGTTAGAGTTGATCTTAATATTTCTGAAACCTACATCCCTATACCCTTACCCTCTTACCCTTTAACACAAAAAACACCACCACCAACCATGTTGCAACAAGTCCAGACCAAGCCAGACAGCTATCACTTACACCTCCAACCGTTTCTGACCAAGTTTCCCACAACCTGAGAGGGCATTTCCTGACCCTAATTTTAAGCATTTTTTCTATACAGTCTTGTTGCAAGCCCTGAGCCCCCTCTCCTTTCTTGGGGTGAGGGAAATGGTATAGTCCAGATCATCAGCGAAGATCCAGGAAAATAATGTGTTGTTTATTAAACCGTAGCTGACACCATTTCTCAGCTGGTTAACGTGTGCTTACCAAATTAAGGGCACTGCACAGGAAGACAATGGAGCGGCATGAAAGCGCTAATGAGACCTCCTGGATGTATGGAGACATATGCAAGAGCACAGCAGAGAGGAGAAACAAATGAGAGCGAGGCAGGATGAATGTGTGCTTTGTATATGTGTGTAGTCTCGCGGGAGGGGTAACGTGAAAATGCCCCCTAATCTCCATGGTGTGTATCTCAGGTGCTGACAGGCCTATCCATGTTTTATTGTGCGGAGACGCCGAGATTCCCACAGGGACCAGCCAGTCTAGCCATGCAGAGGCAGCCAAACAGCCCCCGCCCCCATACCCTAACTACCATCTACCCCATTTGAACAGAGGAAACGTTTCCACACCGTGGCATGGCACTACTTTCTGAACATAAACCAGGAATGCAAGGAGAATTTTAAGGCCTTAGTTCAATCTTCCAGCTCAGCTTGCAGTCAGGAAGAGATACACTCATATAGACTTTTATGTCCTACCTTGCTTTGTCCGCTCTCCAGCCCCGTGTACACAGTTCCCAGTACCACTCTTCTCCTCCTCTGTAGTTCTGTCTCTGTTGTGCACAGGTATTCTGTTCTCTTTTATGGCAGAGGCCATCTGTGGACTTACTTTCCAGAGAGTGAGGATTTCTCTGTGAAGACCCAGCACCAAAGATAGATAGTTGTACCTGTTCCAGACAAGCTGAGCAGATAAAGGGAGACAAAAGATGTGTGTGCACAATTCTGACCAGAGACGGTGCTTTTCAAGCATATAAGAAGTAGAATAGTGTAAAGGGCCAACTTGCAGGTACATCTTTTTCTTTTCTTTTTTTTTTGAACAGGACTTCTACTAAGAGCAAAGCCACAGTCAAAGCATTATATATTTGTAATTGTATTGTATTACATGTAATGTAATATTTGTACATTGAAGCAATACAGTTATATAAAAACATATAGTTTTACATGTGTTAAATTAACATTTCCAAATATAGGTGACATTCTGAGTTTGATTTTGAGGATAGAATACAGGAAGGAGCCACTTCTGGCTGCTGCTGTCATACTTTTAGTATATGAATAGGGATGCAATTAACATCATGCACAAAATTGATTGCAAATCAAATTGTTCACTTTATTTTTGCCAGAAAGAATAAACTAAGAAAACCCCTCGTATGCATTTGGATTTAACAGCTGAGTTAACAGTTGGATGACACATTATTGAGCTTCATGTATATTCTCACCTCTGTGTTTGCACCGAAACCTTCTCGAATTTCCATGTCAAAACATATTATATTCGGTAGAACACGGAAACGAGGCCCCGTTTCACTTGCACTAGTTTGACTTCAGTAGCTGCTCAGCAAAAACCTATGCAACATCATGGAATAAGTACACTGTAAAGTAAAAAAAAAACACAAGAGAGAGGAGGCTGAAGGCTGAAGGGACCATTGAATGACCTTACTGAAGTAAAGTGCAGTGGTGTGTATTCAAGAAAAAATGAGTCCAGATGGGAAATGTCCAAGTACACCAAACCACATAAATATGAAAATGTATGTAAGTCGGAGTGCAATAAGTACTTCCATGGAGTTCTGCTGAATACGGGCATAACAACCTGCTAAGTAGAGGTGGTCATTTTGGTGTATAATCATGCAGAATACCTTAAGAAATGTTGGTCTCTGAGCAAACTCAGTATTAGGGGAAGAACACATATTTATTCATTGGTCGGAACTGGTCTCTAGCCATACAAGTTCTAAAAAAGAACCTCCCCTGCAGTATTGCCCTATTCTACCTCAAAATATGTCACCATTGAAAGATTTTAGAGATACAAATTACAGTTGGGTCAGTGGTGGTTTGCAGTGAAGCAAAGTGGCACTTGAGCCACTTTCCCCCCCAATGATATATTGTTATTTATAAGCCAAGGAAAAACAGAGGGGAAAAAAAAGCAAACAGACCACTAGCCAAAAATCCAAAACCAATACTTACAGCCCCAATGGTTCACGTCTTTCCCATTTCCAAATTGCAGTTCAGTCCTGCTGCCTCATTTATCTGTGGCATTTGAATGAAAATGAAAGCATTTTTCCTCCCCTGAAGCAGGTCGGGCGGTGTGGAGGAATGGTCTTTGTGGTAGCGTGTCGTCTCAGAATTGGACAGAGCCATCTGCCCATCTCTCCATGTCCCTCTTCTCAGCCTGTGGTTGTCAGACCTCTCATTTGCTGTAATCTCCCCACGTTCAGTGGCGGTGCCTAGACAAGCTATTTTCAAGGCAGAAGTAGGCTTTCATCAGCAGCAAAGCTTCATTTCAAAGACACTTGAGAGGAGAGGAGAGGAGAGGAGAGGAGATATATGTGATGTTATTGTATGTTGAATATCACTGATGGCTCTGTAGATCTGGGGTGACTGTAATGGAGAGCTGTATGTACAGTATTGTTTCCATGTTTAGTTTCAGATGTGAATAGCACTCATATACAGTGTGTGTGTGTGTGTGTGTGTGTGTTTGTTTGCTGCATATAGATACTGTATATTTTCTCATTATCTACCACTTTACGGGTTCAAGTTTGAATTTGTCACAACTTCAAAGAAAAACAGGAAAAGTTCTCTATTTGCAGCCTGCAACCACTTAATAATACATGGTATGTTAACATCTGGTCTGATAGCACTCACTAGCAATTTAGGGTGAAATTGTGTTGTTTTTTGTGTGTGTGTGTGTTTGTTTTGGCCCAAAATAACTGCAGCAGATGAGAGCTGGGACCTGTGGTTGACTCTCCTGATTAGAGCTCAGTCATGACTGGTATCCTGAGATCATAGTTTACTCTATTTAAAATGCATGTATCTATTAGACTCTCCTTCAGTCATTTACATATTCAATTTTTATGATTAATATTATGTGACGCACACCACGCATGTTCCCCTCCTCAGTCACCTGCTCTCTTTGTCTCTGCACAGCTGGGCGACTGGAGACTGGGGGCCCTGCAGTCGCTCGTGTGGAGGAGGCCAACAGACGAGGACACTGCGCTGCCTGAGGAAGGTCACTTACCAGAGGGAGGAGGTGGCGGCGCACTCCCTCTGTCCTGTCATTTCTCCTGCTCAGGTCCAGCCCTGCCAAACCCAGGCGTGTCCGCCCGAGTGGAGCACGGGATCTTGGTCACAGGTGGGTTTGTGGAAGACTTCGAAATCCACACCATAGCACACATTCAATCTCCATGCAGAAAGGCCCTTGTTCGATCATGTCTTTGTGAATATAGCGTAGATAATTTACTTCAACATCATTTAATGTCATCAAACCAACAGCACATATTCACAGTGAGGAAGCTGAAATAACTGACTTGTGTGTTTAAGCAGGTTAATATAGTTGTCATTCACAAATGCAGCCCTAATTGTGAACCTGTTGAGTTTTGAGCACCATTTAAATGTGTTGACCGTGTACAGTAGACAGTATGGCACAGTAAACAACTCTGACTGGGCAACCAAAGAAGAGCACAAGAATTTAGGACAAAAATACAGGTTTTAATCATGGCAGCAGTTTATTTGTCCAATCTTTTGTTTTTCTCCATTACATCATTCTACTTCTACTTCAGTTTCATGTCGTCCATGAGGCTAAAACACAGTTGTACATATTTGAGAGGAGACACAGGTAGCCTCAAGTTCACTGTGCAAGCTGTCGGGTGAGTCAATCAAGCTAAAACAAGCACTCTGCTGCCCTCTGTTGGACATGTAGGGACAAGTTAATTAATTAATGCCACTTTGAAGGAACATTTTATTCTGGCCTGTACTGTCTGCTTGTGATTGAAAGCACTCTTAATCTTCTATTTTCATTTAGGTTACATAGATTTTTGTCTTTTTCCCCCTGTCCTTCTTGTACAAAGTTGTTTAAATTTAAATTCCTGCCATTAAATCTGAATGAACTGATCCACAAAACAGTCACACAAAAGGGATCACAAGTTAGAAGTATTGTGTGGTTTGCAATCAGACTCTGATTTGTCAATTTTGCTGCATTAAAACGTGTCATTTTTATCTGTTGGTTGTTAACCATTTATTGTATGTACGTTTCTAACACATTTCCCCATGGAATCATATTGTGTCACGTGAACACACGTTTATTTGCTCACATTCCTGTACACTGTATGAAACTGACATCCCATAACACATCCTATAGCTGGTGTGACCTGCACAGTCCGGACACTCAGCCGTCATCCTTCAGGGACTTCTCTCATTGGCCTGGTTTGCATCACAGCAAAGAGTTCATGTGGTGGTCATGCAGACACAAGGCCAGTCTTGTTGAAAAATAACTCCAGGACCTTTCACTGACAAAAGGACAATTGCGTGTCTCTAAGTGGATACGCACAGACGCGTGTCTTATGTCTAATAAATGAACGTGGCGATGCTGCATAAACAGCAGTGACGGCTGAGGTCACCAGTCAGTCCCAGCGGAGGAGTGTGACTCTGTTGTCCGTCCCTCTGTGGTTCATATGGAGTTTACCTCGACAGTGTGTCCTGTTGATGGAGACTTTAATGGGTCGGGGTCACTTTCATTTATGAGATATCGGTTTATTGTATATAATGTTTGGTCGTAATGGGCTGTATTCAAACTGGTGACCTTCTATTTGCTGGTCCACTACGTGGTGGAAATGCACTGACAAATGCACTGACAATGCCAGAGGATTTAACCTTTGTTAATACAGGCTAGTGCTTCAATGTGGTCAAAGCTGAAGGCTAAAGCGATCGTTAAGTCAAGTGTCAGGCTGAGTTGACGTGTGCGTGATCTTTTAACCTTTGCTTACTGAATCACTAAGCTCCTCATGGTTTTTTTTTTACTTTTAACTCCATGCCGTATTTCCCTCTCCGTCTCCTCTCAGTGCTCCAAGACCTGTGGCCGTGGACTGAGGAAGCGCAGTGTGTTCTGCCGCAGCACCGATCCCGGAGCCAAAGCAGTGGTTGTGCCTGACAGCATGTGCAGACAGCACCACAGACCCAAAGCCCAGGAGACCTGTGTCCTGCAGCGTTGCCCCAAAAATGAAAGGCTACAGTGGATGCCCACTCCCTGGGGAGAGGTAGGAACAGAGACACATGAGACTCAGTGAGCGGGAGCGTCAGAAGTCAAATGAGTTGTTTCCAGTTTAGTCATTTTGAGCAAAGATATTCACCCACACACAGTGTGTTAAAGGAAATCGTTTTTTATGATGCACGTTGTGTTGACAAACTAGGCTGTGTAAGTAGAGGAGGATTATAAATAGTAATACACTTTTTCATTCAATAACTATTCATGTATATACTGTGTGTGTATGTGTATAGTACCTCTGATTAGTTATTGATTGTGAAACGAATTGCAAACTCAATCAATCACTTTGACCAAAATTTCCATCGTTGATTTTAGTTATATATTTTCTGGTTTATTTGCTGAATAAGTTCAGTTTGAGGAAAACGTGTAAAACGTATCAGTTGAATATCTCTTTGGTTTTGAAATGTCACTTTGTACCAGACAACCAGTCATTGTAGGAGCTCTGAGGAAGTAGTTTCTCATTTTTTATCTGCTCAATTGTCTACATTATTCTTGGAGGACAGCGCAAAATTAGGTTTTGGCTCTTTTTCTACAACTAAGTGACCTTGTGGTGTCTGCTGCCACACACACAGACACACACACAAAGGCAGAGAGTTCATTTTGTAAATCCATCCCCCGCTTGCATTCTTTCCTCAGTGCTCCAGGTCCTGTGGCTCAGGCATCCAGAAGAGAGAGCTTCGCTGCGGGGAGAGAGACTCACAGGGAGGGTATGTGCCTTCAGCTGCTCACCGAGACATCCCCTCACACGTTAATAGATTTGATACCCACTGCGTCATCTGTGTCGTGTATCCCAGCATCAGTATCACAGTGCTTTCACAATTGGAGTCGTGTTGAGCAGGCAACCTGTCTTCTTCTGCACAGGTATGTGGAGTTCCCGGTACGGAGGTGCAGGAACACGGCCAAACCCTTAGTGGATCTGCAGCAGGGCTGTAACCGGGGTCCATGCCCAGAGCATCCGTGGGTCGTCCCGGGCAGAACAACCTCCAGTGCTGTGGTTTTAGGCTGGTACTCCTCTCCCTGGCAGCAGGTACATTTGTTTTGTGCTTTCATCCAAAAAATTGGTTGACATGACAGAGTTTTAGTCTGATGATGTGTAATTTACTCCATCTGAAAGCCTCTCACTTCCAAGCTTCTGTCCCACATATGGCAATGTGGTAATGAACATAATTGTGGTTCTCTAAATAACAAAAGGCCTAGTTGTACGGTGTCAGAATCCAGTGTGGGATCATGGGAATTGTTGTCTTGTTGTCTCATTTTATTCCACTGAATGTTTGTGCTTTCCAAAGAGAGATAACAAATTACAGCAAAGTTAAAGAGTGTTGGAAGAAGAAACCTTTCTCATATCTTGCAACAGTTCTTCCAATCAGCAGCCAGTTCTTCACAAAGAGGCGGTTCCTCGCGAGTAAACGCTTTCTCTCACCAAAGGCATTTATTTGGTGACTTAGGGAGGAAATGACCCAAACCTGATTATCATTTCAAAGTTTCTGTTCCCAGGTATCACATTCTCTATTCTGTTAGGAAATCCTTTGGGGCAGACTGTGTAGTTTACATGTTATTTCATCTAAAATGCAGTAAGTCTTAAGGGCAACCTCATATAGCACACTGTCTCATTCCGCTTGATCTGGCACTTGTGATCCTTGTTCGTTTCCGCCAGGGAGAGTGAGAGAGATACATGTATCATGACAGCTCAATGGAGGGCAAATACACGCTGGATGGGATGTTTGTTTTATTCATCACTTCTTTGTCTGTATGGACTTTTTCCTCCACCTGTTCTGCTCCTCTGCTCCTTTTATGACAACCCTCTTCCCTCCATGCCCACCAATGTTTTTATCTCCCTGCTCATTTTTGTCCCCACACTCTTTCTCTCCCTCTCATTGTCCCCTTCCGTTTTGTTTTTGTCTCACCGATTTTCCTCTTTGGCCTCTGTCTCAGTGCTCCGTGTCCTGCGGCGGAGGAGTTCAGACTCGGTCCATCCAATGTCTCCGGCAAGGTCGCCCCGCTGCTGGCTGCCTGCCCCACCAGAGGCCTGTAACCTCCAGGGCATGCAACACACACTTCTGCCCAGCCGCTCCTCCTGCTCCGGCACAGCGTCCTGGCTGGATCCCAGCTGCTGGACCCACACTGAAAGGTACATTCCTCAGGGGAAAGAAGGCAAATTCATCCAGTTTAATTAGCCTGCAGTGGGTTGAGTTTTCATTCCGTCTTCTTTCCATTTACCTGAGACAACCGAAATTATACCATGAAGTTTTCATTCATCTAATTTATTCAGAGAGTAAGGTGAAACATTCCAATTACTTATATGTTTACATTTTGCATCTGTTCTCTCATTTGCATTATTATAAAAGTTGGGTGCTAGCTCACCCGGGTACAGCTAGTACTCCTGAGGCTGTGGTCTTTTGGCAGTGGTCCGAGTTCATTTGCTAAATATCTATAGCTCTCTTTACCCTCATTGAACAAAGACAGTAATGCCTTTTCTTTCAACGGAATTTACAATTCTGCATTACTTTCTACCATCTATTTGGCTGAACAGTCAAAAAAGCCTATCAAAATAAATGAAAAACTAGAAAAAAAAGCTGCTAATTGCATTTTTCTGCTCTGTAACCTGCAGATGGACACTGTGTGGACCATTTCAGCTGGTGCCACCTGGTTCCCCAGCACGGCATCTGCAATCACAGGTTCTATGGACAGCAGTGCTGCAAGTCCTGCTCTAATAAGAGGCCATAACGCTCTGATATACTGTACATTGGAATCTGTGGAATTCAAACAACACAACAGAGGTCCATCCATGGCGTGATAACTAATAAGACACAGGACTGTGCCCTGCAGCATGTGTTTTCTTCCTGGAGTACTTGACTAATGGATTTTTGAAAAAAAAAGACAATCTGTGGACTCCATTTTAAAGATGATAATATGGCTGCTAACGCTCGTCTGCCAAAGCAGTGTCATTAAATCACTGATGACCATTGTCATCGCTTACATCAAAACTGAAGAGACAAATCACAGAGCATATGAAGACGTGTGTGATGTAATACATATTTTATGTATATATATGTATATGTATATATACATATATACATATATATGTATGTATATATATACATACATATATACAGTACATATATGTATATATATATACATATACATGTGTGTATATATATATGTATACATATACATGTGTATATATATACACACACATATGTATTTGTATAAGTTTTCAAACCTCTGGAGCTCCAAGCCATCATGAGAAGAGGAAAGGACAATAGTGTTTTCAGCTTGCTTATAGTGTATGTTCTATGTTTAAAGGCGTCTGGTTTCGCACGCCTTTATTTAAGTTATTATGGTTCCTAATATATATATATATATAATTTACAGTTTTGTCTGATGTACGGTGGATCTGTGACATGTTGACTTCTTGTTATGTCTCTGGATATACCATTAGATCGTGTCAGTTGCCCTTGAATCCACATGACATTTTACATTTACGTTGTATGAGGCATCAGTAAGAATTTCTTCTTCACTTTTACGTGTCCTCTGCTCGTCTTTGTTGCTGCTGCTGCTGCTGCTGAATCGATGACACATTTCTTTTCCCGCCCTGCGCATTCCATTCATTGTGAAACACCCATGTGTGTATGTATGTAAAACGGTCACAAAAGTGGTCACTTTTATTGCTCCTATTTTGATGTGGTAATACAACTTGATGAGCTATTTGTCTTCTTTATTCTCACCTGCTAGCCATAAGAACAGAGGCTGTCTGAGGGGCTGGGGAGAGGATGGGACAAAAAGGAATAAATATTCTAATGGTGGTGGATTTTAAAAGGTGTGCATAATGAGACTGGGTCCAATCTGTGACAGAACCACAGAGAATTATCACCAGAATCTGTAGTAATGTTTCTAGTTCTTCTAAGTAGCATGTGATGAGAAACCTCCAGATGAATTCACTATTCATTACTTGTCCAGCAGATCAGTCCATTATCATCTTGTTTCTTTAAGCACTATTTTGGTCTCCACCAGTTCCACTAAATAAACATTTACTAATGTGCTGATGCTTAGCTCCTAATCTACTTTGTCTGTTTTTAATGTTTTTCTTTACAGCTTGTTTTTTTTCAGCTAAAGGAGCTTCTTTTTCCGTGAGTGTGTGTGTCTGCATGTGAGTGTGAGATGCATGATTGAATGACATGTGTCCAGGTGGATCCTGGGAGCTGATTGGTCCTTCACATGAGGTTCCAGAATAAGAGGCCTGATCATCCCAGCTGCAGGGAACTTCCTTCAACCACTCATAGCCAGACTGTGAGCAGACATGTTGCGCTTGTTTTTAAATAACTCTTTAAAATTGTTTGTTTTACGTCTTGCTGTTGGTTTTCTTGGGAAAAGGGATTCTTGTTGCGATCAGGTTGTTCGCATCATCCTTATGAACGTTACATTTCAAGAACGTCTGGGAATTTCTTTAAATTTGGTACAGATGTTCATTTAAAGCCATGGGTGTACTCATCCGAATTTGGTTAGACTCCTGATACGCTAACACATGTCAGAGTCACAGTAATTGTTCAGATTTGGGTGGCTCACGTTGGCCTCACAAAGAATGCTTTTGACCATTTGAACTCTGAAAGTCCTTAAAATTTTTATTCTGGTATAAATGTGTCGAAAAATGCACTGGTCAGTGGAGGCTTACAACCGCTGGGAGTATAGTTCAACTTTAGACCACTGTGACACGAAAACCATTAACCTTAAAGATGCTGAGCTGAGAGGGCCCGCAGTTTACTTCACATTACACGTGTTCCTTTAATTCTTTAATGTTTCGCTGGGCATTATTAACAGTTTAGAACTCCCTGTGAACACAATTATTTTTCCACCCAGCTCAAAACTTAGTGGTCTTTGTCTGCTGGCTATGTCAACCCATGACATGAGGTAACTTTTTGCCACCTCAAAACTTTAATAAAGTTGAAGCGTGCTGAGACCAATGCTGCTTTAATAGTATTTTTTTTCTTAGGATGATTATCCTTGCCTCTCTCGCACTGCGGGGGCTGATATTGCTCTTTAATCAACCCGTCTGCATGAATCACGAAGCCTTGAGTCCCCACATCGTCTTGGCTGCATGCTGTTTACTGGCATGCTGTGAGCCAGACACCACAAGCTGGGGCCCACGCTCATTCACAGAAATATGTCGACTCAGCTAACGGACACACATAACATGTCCAAGGGGCGTCGTGCTTGCTGTGAAGGTGTACGTCCTCTGCGTGTGACATGTGGGTGAGAGCGCTGCGTGTGAAAATAGTGTGTGTGCATGCATGTGCCCTCTTGAATGCATGTTCCTGTCTGCTGGTTGTGTGTGTCTTAAATTCAGAGAGAGAGGGAGAGGTGGCTTGTACAATACATATGAATGATGCATACTTTTCATTGGGGGCATTCATTTTACTGCCGAGCTGATGTAAGAGTTTCTATTTCTGCAGCATCCTGCTCCCAGTTCCAGACGGGACTGGATTCCTCCAGTCCATATCGGTTCATAACATGTTTTGATTATCTTGGCATGGGGAGCGACGTCAACGCTGAGCATCACTGCAGCAGAGAAATGAAGAGATTGAGACACAAACAAAGAGCAGATACTGAGCGATGTCACCCACATGGGTTATTAGCACAATACCACCAGCAGGATTGTGTCTGTGTCTGTATTCAGAAGATAATCCCCTTCTTTAAAACGTTGATGTCAGTCAATTCTAGATCGATAGATCGACATTATATTTTTTATTTTGTTTTATTTACAGCTGCTGATGCACTGATTTTTAATAAAAGGTATCAAAAATGCTCATTTAAACACAGTATAAATTTGAACGTTCCTAATGAATCTCTTTAGACAAGACACCAGGTCTAATGCAAAATAAGAAAAAGGGCTCATGCACACTCAAACCAAAGTTGATGGTCCTAGTCTGTTGCCTCCAAATTAGTCCCGTGTCTTGTAATACCTCATTTACTCGGGGTGATCGATACAAGTATTTCCTCTCTGTTTTCAGCAAGCTCTTGAGGTCCCTCTTTTTTTTTCCAGTTAGCAAAGTGCCATTCGTTGTTGGTCCAGCTGTAAGTCAAAGTACACATTCCTCCAGCAGCCAACTGTCAGACAGCGCGCCTCAGACGGTCATTTGTGTGCGCTTGGCATGCAGTGAACCTTGATAGGAACCCCTCACAACTGACAGTCAGCTTAATCATAACAGAGTCTCTGTGTGTGTGTGTGTGTGTGGTTCAGGTATTACTCATGTTGTGGGGACCTAAATCTGTTTACAGAGTCACATTATGGGGAACAAAAAGCAAGTCACCATATCGTAAATGATCACCTTTCCAAGTGAGGACATGTTGTACGGTTAGGATGAGGTTAGCGTAAGGTTAAGGTTATAGGGTCAGGATTAGTTAATGTCCTTTGAAGTCATTGAAACGTGTCTGTGTGTGTGTGTGTGTGTACTGAGCAAAAGTAAAGAGTGATCTCTCTATTTTTTGCCAGGCTTACTTAGAGGGCAAGCCTCAGAACAAGTGAGAGCTGTCATATTTCAGCACCACCTCTCCCGTCAGTCCTATGTATCAGGCAGAGTTCACTGAGGACGTGCCCAAATACAAAAAGCTAAAAGCCACACACACACACCAGTCCCTTAACTTTTACTTTTCTTTATTTGTGTATTTATTCTCCCAGGTTTTCTCTTACCCCACTCTTTTTTTTCCTTTCTTTCTCTGTTCCAAAGATGCACACGCACACACACTCATACATACAATGAGGCTGCCTGCACAGGGGAGCGCATGGTATTTGCTGCAGGGCGATTGCAGGTGTCTGCAGTCGGGCTTTAGAGGTGTGCGGCTGTGTGGGAGCCACAGTGTGGGGCACATTCGTTGCTGCCAGACATCTCCAACATTAAGAGATCTACCCCTTGCAGATCTCAGTGATTAACTGCTCCAAAGACGAGTGACAGCTCTGCGTCAAGCCAGGCCTTTGTGCCTCTGTCATGCTGGATGATTTAAGAGTCGAGTAAAGACCCATGGATATCTCACTTGCGCCCTGCTAAGCCTCTTCGGCTCCCCTGAATCCTTGCCCTGGTCCTTAGCCACAATCCCACTCTGCCTCTCTTTAGCCTTTCTCCTCTATCCATTTCCATAGGTTTTTTTTTTTTTTACATCATCATCCACTTCACTCCCTTCCTCGCTCTGCTTTCCTCTGAGCACCACAGACATCCTCCCCCCTTGATTTCTCCCGCTCCTTCTTCATCTCTTTCTCTCTCCTTGTATCTCATCACCTTTTGCTTAAGCGTTGTCAAGTCTGTAAAGTTTGTAATAGCTTTTGGAGCACCCACATCACTTCTAACACCACCTGCTCTGTGTTTTGTCTGCTGTCTGTGGGTGTTACCTAGAAATTAGTCAATGTGACTCTTCAAATTCGCTTTTAAAGAAAAGCCTCCATCCTCCAGAAGTCACCTGGATGATGATTTTTCATTTCACTGTGTGTGGATTAAGCACCATCATGTAGTCCACCTTTAACCAGCATTACAGGACATGTCTTGTCTCATCGATGCTGGACGATTTTCTTCCTTTTTGCTGATACAAGACGACGCTGTCTCCTACACACACACACACATGCTTTTTTTTCCTGAGCACTCCTGCTCACATCCATTGAGTAAAAAGCTTTTACTTAACATATTTTCTCCTTGAGGCTATGAATATTATTGATCTGTGTGTTTGCTGCAAGTCTCTCTCATCCATCTTCCTTTGAGCGGCTACTTTCTCATCATTTCCCCCGGAAAAGTATGAACTGATAAGGGTCCTCGGGGCCATGAAGGCACCAGCTGCAGCATTGCCCACCTGCCTGTTAACCCTCTGACCTTGAGTAAACAGCGTCCAAGTAGCTGCAGAGGGCTTGTGCTTTTCCGTGTCTTGCATTCATCCCTCGGTGTTGTATTTGTTTAGTGCCTGTACGTATGTGAATTAATCAATGTAAAGCAGAAAGCTCATCAATTTCAACCCTCCTCCTCCTCTTCCTCCCTGGAGATGCATCGCTTGGACATCCATTTATTCAAATAGTGCCATATACAGTGTACATGTGTGAGGACACACACACAGACACACACACACACACACGGACACCACGACAGTCTTAATTTGAAATGTTCTTCTGCCTGTGCCATAAGCTCCCACACACGCTGGAAGAACAGGTGACATGAAACATTTCTAATCAGTTATTAGTCTGACCACTAGGGGGCAATGCTTACCCAGCAATTCTGCAACATGCCCTCCTTCGCCTTCTACATTTGAAACCACATTTTGAATGCAAATTACAAACAACATAAACAAAGGAACAGTGGAAGAAAAGGAAAAAAAAATCACCATAAATTATACTGTCTTACACCTTAGATACATGATTTGTGCAAATACTTGACCTTGTTTTCTTGTTCACTCAAGCCCAAACAAAGGCATCGCATGTTCTCTGACCTCCACTGCCCGGTCAAACATTAGAACTCTTGTATTGACGGACACAAAGTTAAATTTGACTGGCGTCAGTTCAATATGTTGGTCATAATTGTTGAACTGCGTTTTTGCGTGGCCACGGGGAATACGGTTAAACAACAGGTCAATTTTTCTTTAGTCTGTGATGCCAGCAGAGTCTCTTAGATGATCCTTCATTCTTGCCCCTTGCGGATATGTGATATGGAGACGAATAGGCAAAAACAAGCCAGGCTTGATTTTTGGACCACCTTAGTAAATGAAGTGCTCTCCAAGCATGTCGAGGGCAAAGCTGAATTACAAATAATCACTGGGAAACATCATCAGACTAACAGAAATGAGGTCAGAACTATTACTGATTAACTACTAGTTTTTGTGCAAGGCAAGCAACAAAAGTGTGCGTGTGGGTGTGTGTGTGTGGGGAGTGAAGTGTTCTTCAATGTGAAAAACAGCAAGGGAGTGTGTTTGTAGGTAATTGGCCAAGGTTACAAACCTCAATAAATCAAAGCCACACTAGTGTTTCAAACAAGGACACAGCAGTGGTCACACTAGAGCAGATACTTTATTTTCAGACACACAATTTATTTGTCGACATCCTCATGCCTAATGACCGTATTTCCTACATCTGGCTAGCAGCGCTACCTGTTACCTGACCTCCCAATGCATTTCCAGTCACCCTGAGTGGAGCCTCCACATTATACACGCCTGCAATCTTATTGATAACGTTACGAGAGTCAAAACAAACATTGTACTTGAACAAAAGTCCGACTAAGCGCATACATGAATTGCATTATCCAGGTATGTTAGTCCGATTAAGACTGGCTCGACTTTAGTCAGACTAATGTGTTTACATGACATTAACAAAATCAAATTATTGTCTAAATAACTAAAATCGGACTTTTAACATGCATGTAAAAGCACTGACTGATAAGTAGCTCGAGTCTCATCTCCCCAGGTCATTAAAATCGCCTGCAACTGATGGGCTGAGACAATCTCTCCATCACTGAAAAGCTACACCCTGACACGTCGCCATGGGTTAATTGTCTAAATCCCTTTTTACGGTGTATTAACTGAAGGCGAAGCAAAACGCGTAACTTGAGTTGCTGGATCATTTATGCGAGTAAATGCAGCTGATAGAGCTACTGTAACTACATCCATAGAATATCTGGAATCAAGTGACATATACACATATTTTTAAAAATGATCAGGTAGCACGACTTAACACACACACACATACGGCAATTGTATTCCATTTCTGATGGAAATAGGACATGTTGGTGGAATCTCAGTAGTGGTTGGCCTCGGCGCCACACAATCTCTTTGCTTTTCTAATTCAAGCAGCTAAAGTGTGTTGGTTTGCAAATGCAAATTTTGCTTTGGATTGGCACGGCCGATGTACTAAATTTCACGTCTTTCACGCGATCGAATCACACAAACATTCAGTGGAATGAATGCACCACTACTATCTTCCTTGCAAAACTGCTTGGTAAAATTACTGAGCGTGTCTACCTTAAACTCCGTGTGGCATCTCTTCCCACCTCAGTCTCACTTTAGTTATTTGGGTTGCGGTGCCTCTTAAAGCCACAGAAATATACCACATTTACAGAACGCTTAAGGGCTTCACAAAATTCCACACAGTGTATATATATATGCAGCAGACACAGAGATGGTGTGAGAGAGAACAGTCTGACAGATTTCTGGTGACAATCAGCCTTACAGCTACGTGCCTGTGATGCAGTACACACATGAAAGTGAAGGAGGCATTACATGCAGCCACAATCGTCGAATGGCTTCATTACACACAGAAAACATCTGTAACCTTAAGTATGGGTTTGACCGCTTACCTCAGCTAACTTTCAGCAGTTTGTTTACAGGCAGCTCACATTGTGAAAATATAACAAACATAACAATAAAAAGAACCTGACACACATAGAAATCAACATGATAAATAAATCCAATTTTACAAATGATTCCCTTTATTACACTCAGCACCTGTGGCAGCCCGGAGTGTTCTCTAAATATACCCCTTTTGTTCTCTCTGAATTTGTATCAACCTCTATCATTCACATCTGCAATAGACGCAAATCCAAATGAAGCAAATCAATCAAACGGCTCTCCCCCCCAACTTCTCCCACCCGCTTCCCACCAGCAGGGAAAACAGCTGCCGTCAAAAGTGGAGCTAAAAACGGAAAAGTTTGCCTCCGCTCGGGCCAGGTTTCCTTCGGAGAGCAGTGGGGTTTGAGCGGGGGGTGGAGCAAGGAGAGGTGGGCAGGTGTGTCTGGCTGTGCAGGCGAGGTTCAAGTTTCCTAGTTACCTTTGTTACACCTCAGCTAATCATCTAACCCAGTGGTCGGTCTGCCCGGCAACAGACTCCAATTCCTTGTCCCTCCCTCCACCCTCCCCATGTTGCCTCAATTAGTCAGGAATTAAAGTCCTGCTTCATGGATGGGATTCATGGGGGACGCTACTCCTTAATTACAGCAGTGCTCTACGTGCTGCTGGGGACTGATTGCAAAGCGTAACATCCCCCCCAGCCCAGCAGCACACCCAGCCCTGTTTTGGGGTGTCTGGTATACAGCATTGTTCAAATCAGCAGGCAGATTCAGACGAGTTATTCAGCTGATACAAGTGTCACAATCCCTTTCATTTTATTCGGCTGCCTACAACGAGTCCAGCGAGAGATCAGAGAGACTTTTCTTACCCCTTCATTTGAGCCAAAAGTCTATGGTTTGCATGGCTAAACTTGGTATTCATTCAGTGTCTAGTGACATGTCGTGTGAGACGGCAGTTTAGGGGACCCCTCTGATCACACCTCCCTTTTCCCCAAGCATGTCTGGAATACTTACAGTTGAAACGACCGTACGTCATCCCGTAGAAACATGGCAGTGCAGGATGACCGCCTCCAAACAGCCTGACCCTCGTCTTGCATCCGATCATGGCAGTTGTTGTCTTGTCGTCTTGTGTGTTTGTGCTTCACGAGGAGAGGTTTGGCGCCAGAACGTGCAGCAAAGCGGCTGTTGTGTTGTTTGCTGACAAACACACACACAACAAAATAATAAAAAGAATACAAGAACAAAAGACAACACACTGGCTGACGGCTCGTGCTGAATATTTCCTTCCTCACTTTTATGTTTCGTAGAGGGTTTGCCTCAGAAGTTACGGCACAGACGCTAAAACAGATGATGTGGCTTTCGTATGTTGGCACGCATGCAAACGTCCTTGCCAGTAAACCCCTCCTAAATGTTAAACACACCATAGATTTCCTCTGAACTCAAGCTATTGCTCTATTAATAACTGTATTCCCCCCTTACTTTTATATCAAAAGCAGAAGGAAGTTGAGATACCGAAGATATATCACAGGGCTTCATCAGACAGATGTCTGCTTTTATAAGGAACTGGAACAGCGATGGAACAGACTTGAAGTCTTGTAGACCTGCCACAAAGTCCACATTCAACAGTCTCACAAGTACTCACTGTGTCACTGTAAATGTATGTTTTTTTACCCTGTGTTTCTCGTCCGGTTTTAGCTTCTGCCCCGATTTCACCTGCGTTCATCTGACCGACACAGCCTGTGTTCTCAGTTTGCCCATCAGCATTTCAGCACCATCTCTTAGAGCTGTGTGTCTCAGTCCTGGTCCTCGGGACCCGATTCAAATGACTGGGTCGTTATCAGGCTTTTGCAGAGCTTGTTGATGAGCTGACCGTTTGAATCCGGTGTGTCGGCGCAGGGAAACATCTAAAAACATGACCTAATTAGACGGCTGTTTACTGAACCAGATTTGATTCTGAAAAGACCGCTTCCCTATCACCATTCCTGGGAGTGCATTCGATTGTTGCAAGCCTGGATTTTGATGTCGTCTTTTTTTATGGAAATCATTTTGCTTTTAAATCTGCCACTGAAAAGTTTTGAAATGTGTTCAAACTTGATTTGCTAACTTTCCAGCTTTATATGTGCTGAATTAAGGAGACGCGCGTCAAACATCATTCGATTAGATTAGATAAACTTTATTGATCCCCGAGAAGGGAAATTTATTTGCTTCCAAACAACATACATACAACAATACAGACAACGCAATCGAATAGATAGATAAATAAAATAAATTAGAAGCATGATCTACAGCAATTGGGCATTAAATGTAATTAAAATGCACTGGAGTTGTTAAGTCTGAAGGTCGTGCATCACAATTAAATGCATTATGTACTGTATTGAATGCATTTGCCTTTTTATTGCTTCATTTTTGACATCTCTAATGTCCTGTGACCCAAATGTGACCTTGAGACGACAAATTATTTCCGAATGTATCCTAAAATGGATTCTAATAGGTTACATGAATAGTAAAGAATGCATCGGTTTGCCAATAGACATTATATAGCACAGTATAAGGTTTTCAAGCTTCCTCACGCTCTCACAAACAAAAAATCAATTTCAATAGAAAGAATCAAAAGAAAAGTGTTAACCTAGAGTAATGTGGTGAATCCTGGCAACAGCTTTTCATATGATCTGTGCAGTGGGAAATAAATGCTCACAACATTTATTTATTCCTGGACAAGTGTTAAACTATATGTACCTCTCGAGGGTATTGTATCCAGAAAATAAGATGTGGACTTGAACTGGAGTGTCAAAGGGCTTTGTGCTTTGGATGCTTTGATTTGCATTCTCTGTTTTGGAGTGCAGAAAAAACACACAGCTTATTTCCACAACCCACGTTGCAGTATGGCTTTTTTGAAAAAGAAAGGTTGCAATAATTGCCCTTTGTCTGTGCACCTGTGTGCTACTAAAAAAAAAACCCCAGAAAATCCTCCTTGAATTTCTATGCAAGGGCTGTGAGAGCCACTTGTAACAGGGGGGAGCAGCAGCGGTTTGAAGTGGCCACAATATTCTGGAATTAGCGCTGATAGCTGAATACTCATGGGAGGCAAGTGGGTACACATCTTATGTTTTTATGTTTCATTTTTCGAAAAAAGTCAGAGGGAGACGAGTTAGTGAGTGGGAGGCATCCATGTGCTGTTAGCACCCAGCTCACATCGATATCATCACCACCGAATAAACCTCGTTCCTGTTGCCTCTATACGGCGCAGGACAATATTGAGCTTCGCATTAGGAAAGGCTCGGCTCTTGCCTCACAAAGGACGACCTATTTCTCTGACACTGAAGAACCCTGTGCAGACTGCAGCCACGGCCTGACACTGACAAATGTCACAGGACCACCTGTCACACTGGATTTTGCACTTGTATCAATACTTAGAGAGTTTTCATAAATCAGCCGCGACAAGTTTTCCCAGTCTTCTCCGGGGTTTAGATTTACAGTGGTGTCGATTGCATGACAAACGAGTGCCATTGTCACTTTTGAAGAGACCTGGGGAGAGGGGAATATAAAGGTGGACTGATATAAGTTGAAAGGAGACGAGCGATAAGGAGGGAGCGTTAGGGTGAAGAGGGAGGAGTGCTGAGACAATACCACATGAATTGGATCACTGTTTCAGCCTTCTTCAACCTGCTGACCCCGTACTTACGCGCATATTTTGCATGACGTGTGTAAATATAAATGCTGGGTAAGCGTCGGACAGAGGAAGGAGAGAAAGTCAGGAAAGTATTGATGTGTTGTGGCGCAGCGATACAGCAGAAAGGCAGAAATAGCTCTCATGACTAAGTGTTTGTATGATGGCACATGTTCTCAAGGGAATTACTGAAGAAGAGACTGAAATGCACCTAACTGAGAATTATGTAAGGAATGTATTTTATGAAGTCCTAAAATGGCCATGATATATGGAAACATGTTAAAATGAAATATTGGCTTCACTGAGAACAATGTTAAAGCTGAGTTTAGACACAATTTGGACAGGGTGGCACCTCTCAACTGAAAACATAAAACATTCTGAATCTAGAACATTCCAAAACCTTGGTTATGCATAGTTTACTTATTATACACAGTATTAAAGATATTGAAATATGCATTAAGTCTGCGAGTTGCCTGAGAGGTTCAATATTTATAGGAATAAAACAGATGGTGAGACAATTATGTGTGTGTATGTGCATGGATAGAGTGTAACACGGAGTGTTAGAGCAGTGCCTTGTTTTAGTGTTTCTAATTTCAACGTTTTGACACTGGGACTGCAGTAGCCGTTTAATTGCCAGCGTTGTACATATTTTACATACATGTCGATTTGAACGTTGAACATGAAAATGAAGAATCCCACCGATGACTTAACCATGTCAGAAAATCTTTAGAACAATTGAAGCGGATGTCTCCCTCATTCATAAAAAGTACAATTGTAAAATGGGCAAACGAAATACATTTGCCTCAGCACAATTAAAGTCACAATTAAGCATTAGCCTCAAAATAAAACTTGTCATGGTTTCCGGAGACAGCAATGCCACTCTCGTTTTCAGCTGTTCGACACCTACTGTTCCGCTCTTCTGCTGTGATTGTTGGGGTTTGGCAGTTCATACAGAAATGAGAGGAAGGGAAGCTGCGGGTCTTTTAGCAGCACAAAATTAAAATGTCATTATGTGTCTCTATTCTTAGCCGAGACTGCTGCCGGGATCTCCCACATCTCTGGCTTTGTTCAGAGGAGTGACATGTGGTTTCACAAAAGTTTACAATTCCATCTAAATCCCAGAAGGGCCTCGTTCCGCAGCAACCTGGCGTCACTCTCAACAGGCTTCCAATATTGCGCTTACAGAATATAACACACATGAATGCACGGGCAACTCCTTCTAATAATCGTAAGAGCTGTGAAAAAAGATTACCTCGACAAGATAACGCTGCAGTATCAAGATGTCAGAGGTGGGTTTAATAACATGAAAGTGACTTTTTTCTTGAACTCCCGCGATGGAAAGATTGTGTAAACCCCGTGTTGAAACGGAGAGTTTCTCCATTTCAGCTTTTTAGGTCCAACGCGCGCGTCAAACGGCGATCGAGCAAAATGTGTTTTTTCCTCATGCAGCGCAAGTAATTGAGTACAGGAGACGTGAACAAAACACGTGTTAAGTGAAAACAAAGGGGGGAAATCATTGCAGGGCACAGAGGCAAACAAACAAATCCTATTGAATACGAACCCTACAGTATATGTGTTTTCATAATGGTTTGTGCAGTTCTCAGAATCAGCACTTAGCATAATTAGTAGAGGCTTTGTAGGTCAGCCACTAATGAAAGTCTTTCTTTAAAATGTCATGCAATCAGTTTCTTTCAAAGGTTGTTGGGGGCAGGTAGAACTGCTCTCTGCTGCTCCACCACAAGCGTTTGTTTGTTTCTCCACCGGGAGACAAAAATATATGTATTTTCTCTTTTGGTTTAGAGATGACAATATGTGGATGTATGGTGCAACATTTCAAACAGTAAGAAAAGAAGTGTTTTTTACTGTATGATTGTGTGACATAACAAGTGTTTTGTGCGTTCTTCTTTTTATGAATGATCTATAAAAGGTTCATTTGCCCTTTGACAGTTGGGCGTGCGGTGCATTTCTTGAGCTTTTAACTGTATCTCGGTTTTTAATCGCTGTAATGCAGCAGTATAACAGCAGTATATGCTTACCTATGATGATGTTAGTGGAATGTGTACCACCTATCACATGCTAACATCTGCTAGGACTAATCATAAGGTTCAGATGCACACAAAACTCATTTTGCAGGTATTTCATCATAAACCAGGTTGTTACCAGTTTAGAATGTGTGTGTTCATGCATGTGTGTGTGTTCATGCATGCATGTGTGCGTGTGCGTGTGCATTCCACTTCTGGTGTTCCCTCCAACTCACCTACTCACCTGTTCCTGATCACCACTGATTGCCACTGCCTTTCCCTGCTGTTCAGAAGCCCAATCTGTCTCCTCAGTCTTTGCTAGATTGTTGTTGATCTCACAGCGGTACGACGACAGCTGACTCCTTTTTTTTTTCTCGGCTTGTTGCGTGATTATCTTGGATATTGCTCTGACCCTGATTTTCTCTTGTGCCTGGAATCTGCCTCACTCAAACTCTTGTGAAGCAAAGTCCGCCTTCGCCTGCCACCCCCTCTGAAAGCTGGTGCGGTTGCACCCTCAAAGCTCCTCAAGGACACAGAACCTCCTGCATGTTGCACTTCAGATCTCTATGAACTCAGTCTCACAACCATTCTGCCTAGAGTCCCTTAATTGCCCCATCTATTACTACTGTCTGAGTATTACTCCTGAAAAAAATCAATTTGCCTACCATATAACAGCCCTTTTTTTTAATTGATCTCATGTGTTTGAGTCAACAGTGAAAGGAATCAGTTGAGAATAAGGACAGTAATGTGTTGCTTGTTTTTTTTGCAATTCATCTGTCATTTTGTCTTTTTTAAAGCCATACTCTCGATATATAGACCGAAAATTGACAGCTTTCTACTGCCATAGGTGTTACTGGCAGCAGTTGTTACCATATAAGTCAGCCAATCCCTTGTCATACCCTGCTTATACTGCAGAGAGCTCTCAAAAGCTGCACGATTTTGGGGCTATTTTCTCTCTATTACCATTGAAGCAGGCTGTCAGTTTGGACATTGTATTTTCAGCTCGAGTTGAATCCTCCTCATCCCTCCCTCCCTCCCTCCCTCTGTCCCCTAGATAGTGTCGTGGATGTAAAAAGCAGCCTGTTGAGCAGCCATCAGTCTGCTGGCATTTGATCAATGCCCAGGTGCCTTTGTGCTGCTAAGCGATAGATAAAAGAGACCGTTATCAGCTCTACAACATCAGCAGCAGATAGCTATGTTGCAGGAGCAAAGCAGGCCTGTGGGGCTGAGGGTGGGGGGGCTGGGGGTTCACACTTCAGCAAAGTATTGAAGAGGAGAGTCATGGTGGGATGAATGACTGGGAAGAGGCGGGGGAGGATGGGGAAGCACACTGTAGGTCAGCGCCTTGATACAAGGTTTCACAGCTGTCACCAGGCCTCGAGAGAGGAACACAGGGTGGAGGAGATGAGGGCACACACAGAAAATGAAAGGGAGTCAAAGATTATTGGGGGGAAATGGTAAGAGCCAACCTGAACCTGCAGGAGAGGGAATTGGACACTTTCAGGGGAAATGTGCAGTTGACTGTGACTGTGAATCTGCTAAAAGATGAGGCAGCGGAAAAAAAAAGAAGAAGAAAGAAGCAAACTCAAAATCCAGCATAAAACGTGCACGTTAAATCAAGATGTTTGTAAAAATGTAAGCACTCACAGCTATTTATCCAGTGACAGTTGATGGATTTGGATTTGGAAGCTAACCCCATACAAAACCCAGATTTGAAGGGTCAGTAAGGAACATCTTTTTTTTCCCACTTGTCAACACCTTGCTGTGTTTGAAGGACAGAAATATATTTTAGTGACGCAAAACAGACAATAAGTCAACTCCCAACCTCGTTATCTGGCTGTGTTAGTCTGACTTTGACGAAATAAGTTCAATTTAAGTCAGATGAATGAATTAACATGTATTTTATAAGTCCAATCTTAGTCAGACTAACACAAAAATATAGTTTAAACGCACACATTCAGACTATTTTCCTTTCTTATGTCGTAGGTTTCATCGAATTTCATGTCAATTTGACCCTTAAAACAGTGTGTTTTCATGTTTGTGTGACGGTGTGATTTCAAACTTGAATACTGTCGTGTTCAAACCCTGTGCTGCGAGCTTTGCCACAGGTGCACCTGCTTGCCTTAACGATCCTTGACAGGTGTCTGGGACTTGATTGGGTGCACCTGTGGCAAAGTGATCTGATTGGACACAGTACCTGAGAGAGGGGGAGAGAGAGGGGGAGAGAGGGAGTGAAGTCAGGCAGTGTGAGAAATGAGACGGTCAAGCCTAGACAACTCTCGGTTATGTCACCAATTCCCCTTCTTCTCCTTCTTCTTCTTCTTCTTCTTCTAATAAATAGCGGCAGGCTGTACACTGAGAGGTTCAATGCCACCCTGCACAGTTTGAAATCTTGAATCACATTTCTTTCTGCGCCTTGAAGCCTCGTTTGCAGGTTTAACCCCTGATAAGCCAAAACATCCTCAAAAATCTGATATATTTAAACATTTTGTGAAATAAAATAAAAAAGATTTCCTTTTGCAACCTAGTTGTACAACAAATAGTAGTATTTCGATATTCTGAGAAGTATTTAAATGTTGTTCTGTGTCGTGAGTAAATGATTATCTTATCTTCACTTACATTTGTTTTGTCATTTATTCCCAGTTATTGTATGGAAACATTTCATGTGAGATGTGAGACGTGATATATATACGTCATTGTGTTATTAAAGATCAGTGCTCTTCCTCTGTCACGGCGAAACTGATGAGATGTTGTAAAGTTGAGGGTTTACAAACCTTACGTCATTTTACACCGGCGGTATAACAAAGACAGTGTGGATACCTTTCCTTAATTGAAGATCATGATTTTTTCAGATGCAATTTTAACCTACTTTAGGCAGCAGCTCCCATTTGACAGTGGGTGTGCAATATGACTGTTCGGGAGAATGATTCCTCCATTCTCCAGTTCTGCTGTGATTGACTCTGCGTGAGTAGGAGACAGTCTAAAGAGAGTGATGGTGGTGATGAGATGGAGGGTGAGGACAGGGGGGCTGTTCCGTGTGGGTGGGTGTCTCTGTTGATTGGTATGAAGGAGAGTCTGTCTGTTTGGTGTCAGCAGGTACACTCACACCCAAGAAACACTTTCAGTCTGCTGGAAAACACGCACTTGCCTTTGCAGAGCTTTTATTCCTGATTCTGCCTTCCCTTCAGGTTTAACGTTTCTTTCATTCCTTTTCTTTCATTTCTTTCACCTCTTATTGTCCTTGTCTGTTTTCTTTTTCGTGAATATTAAATGGCCTTGTAATGGCGTGCTCACACTCGTGAGTCTCGCAACTCACGATTGCCTTATTTGTCCCAATTACACAGACAATTAAAGCAAAGTGACCGACATTCACAGTGCGCTCACAGACTTAATGAATTAAGACTAAGTGTAGACATAAACTGCGCTCTGACTTCCCACCCTCCCTGTTCCCGCAGTTGTAAAGACTCACTGAAGGAGAGCAGTTTGTACCTGAGTGAAGCACTTGAAAACAGGGCACAGATGCTTTTAACAAGCCTGTTTATTTAGACTCTTATTTCAGCTGTTTGTGTGTGTGTGTGTGTGTGTGTGGTCACATCTTGCTGTGTTTCTTGCTTGATCATATGCCCGTTAAATAATCAAAATGAAACTTACAAAGCGACTGCATCATTAACTGTGTTGACTGAGTTTTTGACCTTTTATTTATGCAGAGAAGACAGACTTTGCTCTTTAAACTCACATTTTGACCCTGGGACCTATACCCATAATATACTGGCAGCTTATTACTATTATGGCATTGCCGTGGTAGGCAGGTGTATTCATTTGTTTCACCTTTTGTGGTTAAGAAAACCCCATTAACTCCCACTTACAGCTGCCCATAATGGTGATGACGCAATCATCCGAGTTCAAGAGACTGGAACACTACAGTATTCAATCGACTTCGGCTTTCACTGGCAATGGCAGCAATCTGAAAACTTCTAATGGTATAAAAGATTCTAATTTCCTGTTCCACGACTTAAGTTCAGTACTATTCCTACGACTGCACTTCTCTGGTTTCCTCCCACTGTCCAAAAACATGCAGTTTTGGGGAGTGGATGGTTGTTCGTCTCTATGTGTGGCCATGTGATGGACCAGCAACCTATCCAAGGGGCACCCTGCCTTATGTCAGCTGGGACTGGCATCAGCGACCCTCATGTGGAGGATAAAGCGTCAGAAGATGTATTTATTCGCTCATCACGTACCATCATCATAGGCAGTGAAAAAGTGAAACATTTAAGCAGCATTATTCTTGTCTTTTGTGTTTTTTTGTGTTTGGCATCAAACGTGACTGTTGAGAAAGATGAACTCCAGCTGGAAAGTCAATCGCCTCTTCAAAAACCCTTGGTTTCACTTTCAGGATCACATTAAACCACAGTTAATCAGAAGATTCAATTTGTATTTGTACTCTACCATGTGACATCATGCGTGATGCCTTACAGTATTACAGAAAGAAGAGAACTCCGACAGTTGACACTATGAGCACAGGTCCACAAGCCACAGTTCAGCGGAAGATAAGTTTGAACGTTTCAGTCAGAGAACATTAACGAGCGGCTGTGAAAAAAGCGTTGACCACATAAAAGGTGCAGAATAAAATGGTGAGGAATGGAAGGTACATTTGAAACTTTTCCTTTTGAACACGCACAGTCAAATCGTCACTTACTGAGATTAACTCTCAGCTTTGGAACCATTTTGCGAGAGACTGAATGAAATTTGAAAGAAGGTGGCGCAGTCTTATTTATTTTTATGACATTTATCCTTATCCTTGATGGGGCTTCAACTAAGGGTTATTTTCTCAATTGATTGATGTCAGGTAATGTGGAAAAATATTGATTATTATTACATTTACATTTTATTACATTTCAGATGCTTAAGCCAGATTTATTGATCATTGCCGCTGTGCAACGACAAACACACCTGCTCAGAGGAGTGGAAATAAGTATGAGATATCGCAGATGATGAAAACAAATCAAGCGTCATCATCATCACCATGTTTACTTGTTACGACATGCAAATCTCATCTCATATCGTTGATGTGCCCTCTACAGCAGGGGTTCCCGACCTTTTTCCCTTGAAGCCCCCCTTGCTTGTGTCCAAACACAAACCAGTTTATCACACAACAGTGAAAAACGTGATCAGGTGTCGGTGATAAATAGCTTTATAAATTGAAAAGTTGAAATTCTAGTTTTTATTTGGGTGACACTGACTTCAGTAGAGTGTCTGATTGGGATGCACAACTAGAATTATATTAACCTCATAAACTCAGAGCAGTCAAAGCTCTGGGCCCACCCCATGTGATCTTTATTACATTACATTACATGTCATTTAGCAGACGCTTTTATCCAAAGCGTCTTACAAAAATGCATTTAAACATTTGGGTACAAATAAGAGCTAGAAGTAAGTAAGAGCTTCAAGTAGAACAAACTATGAAGTGCTAGTCATAAGTGCGATGTACAAGTTTTTTGTTTTTTTTTGATCTCTGATCTCTGGTGCCACTCCAAAGGGGGGCTTGGACCCCAGGTTGGGAACCATGGCTCTAGAGGTTTCCCACATAATATATCAAGAGACTATGCGAACGTGTGTTCATTACCCCTAGAAATGTGCAAAAACCAAAGTATAACAGGAATAACATGGAAAACCTCTCAAATATCGCTAAAACCTTTTTACACTCGTCACCGTATGGGGGTCACATGACCAGTTCACTTCAGATTTCAGATTACTTCAGTTCACAAACAACCACAGCTGCAGCGGGAGCGACAATCCAGATCATGGAAACGTAGAATGCTTTCGGCCGTCTCGCTCAAAGTCTAGTCTCACGAGACTAGACTTTACGAGAACTGCGACTCATACGTCAATGACAACACCTGTATGTGAGGTTAAATATTCTCTGGCCTGATATTCTCTGTGTTTTTGTATTTGTGTGAGTATGTTCATTCAGGGTTGATCGATGGAAAGAGAAGTTGTGAAGATGTTATTTACATCTGATTCATAGATTGCACTCAGTCATTCATTGTCTACCGCTTTAACCTTCACATGAGGGTCGCAGGGTTTCCCCGAGAGCCAATCCCAGCAGACAAACTCCATAAAGAAAGGCCGTCAGTTGGACCAGATGAATCTTGTGTTGTTGCAGTAAGCCAACAGTGCTTCATAGATTTCCGAACAATTTTTTTCCTCGTCTTTTTTTTCTTTGCCATCTTTGACACACATACTTCTGTGTTTATTTTCTCTTGCTTGCCTTACTTTTGTAACTTGCCCTAAAGAGCATGTTGCGCGTACGCACTTGTAATGCTTGCTAAAGAATATGATCAACATGTGTCTCTGATGAGCGGAAAATAAAAGATAACTTCAGGCAGTTTCTTTGGCTGGGTTAGAACCTTTATGATTCTTCTTGGTAGCGGGTTGAAATTAATTTCAAAAAGTAGGGAATAACAGTGATATAATATGATTTTATGCATGCAGTAAATTGTATATTAGATCTGACCCCAGTGTGCAATCCTCAGGTTATTATTCACATCGCTGTAACGCAGCTGAATGATCTCAAACGCTGAGCATTTTTGATTTTGCTTTTTTCTCCACTGCCTTAACTTACTCGGCTCCCGCAATTTCATACCGCGGAACCCCCCTAGATGGTACGTTTCTGTCCAGAGGGCTTGTTTGTTGCTTGTTGTCAGGTTAGAGCGATCACTTAGGTGAAGGAAGACAGTGTTGGTTGTGTGTGTGTGTGTGTGTGTGTGTGTCTGGGGCGACAGCCGACTCAGACCTCCAATTCTTGCACAAGGAGGCCTGAGGGCTCAGAAAAACAAGTCGGAGGTGATGCGGGGTTGAGGCAGATTTTTCCGCGCGTATGTGCTCGCTGCCTTGTTTGCAGGCCACACATCAAGCAGCAGATGGCGAGGAATGCCGCGAAGCCAGGAGATTGACAGGCTCTATCTTGTGTCGACGAGCTCCCATCCACCTCTTGTCCGCCATGTGACTCGGCCTGTCACACCACTTTGTCACAGTGGGGGAGAGGTTGTAACACACATCCGTGCACAAGGACACACACACACACACACCATCCACTTAAACTTTAAGATCAAGGTGCCAAAGGGGGGGAGGAAGACACAGAGAAGGCAGATAAAGGCAGTGGGAGGGGGAGAGAAATGCATTTCTTATTCGCTGGGGAGAAAAGTGACGTACTGGTCGAGGGTCTGAGAGTAATTTAGAAGAAAGAGCAACCTAAAAAAAAAAAAATAAGCTGCTGCTGCATACTGACTTATAAGGATTCTTAATCTATGGTTCTGATTTCATAGTGTCTCACGTACAAGCATCATAATAGGCCTTTTCGCCTCTGCCTGTGTTTCTGCGCTCTTGCCAAAAGTATTTCGCGATTGCAGTGGGAGAGGATGGTTGTGCGTGTACATCTTAATGCTTCTGACAGCGCGGCTTTCTCGTCCAAAAGTGCAGCCCACCAAAAAGTCAAGTGTTAACAAAGCAGTTTTTGTTGTGGATCGCTCAGTTTTAATGCCAGATAAATGCAAAAAAGGCTCGCTTTGTTGAACGTGTAGCATGCTAAAGGGCAACGAACTTAAAGTCTTCACTTTAGATGGGTAGGGTCATTTTGTAGCAAAGCTGGAATCGTATAAATTGCCGATAGCGGCAGAGTAAACAAATGTCAAGTTTAATGATTTAAAATGGAGAAAAACACTTGTGTCGGCCAAACAGACTGGCTGCTTGAGGTTGAAAGTCTGCTGTAATATGCACATAAAACTGAACTGAATTTGCAGGGTTTGATGTTGGAAGGTGGTGCAAAAAAAAAATTTTTTTACTCATGTAAGAGAAGAAGAAACAAAACCCGTTGACATCTTATGCAAGTAAGATGTCCTTTTACACTAGCGTCACCTTGATTTTTTTTTTTTTTTTCAGATATGGAGTCAGTGGAGGCGCAGCAATGTGATGCATTAAAGAAAATTACATGAGGAGAAGATATGAGGAACACCTCTCATCGCAATTTATCGTAAGTTGGAGAACCTCTTTGTTTGACAGGTTAAACATTATTCTCTTAAAGGAGAAACCACGGGCTATTCCTTCAGTCAAGTAGCTTTTTTATTGTAGTTGGCACCTTTTTAGTGGTGTAATGATTCAGTGATTTAAATCAATACTGTCAGTTTCAATCCTGATGCAGTTGAATTGATTTTAAACTGCCTGAATCTAAGCACAACTGTGTGCAAACACGTTTCTATTTATTTGTATTTGAGACGGAGTGGATCGTAAAACGCATTAATGCCGCATTAATGTATGCAGAGTAAAAGATGTGCAAAACATCTCTGTCTGCAGAGCGACACATGGTAATTATATAGAATAATCATAATTATAATATAATGGTTAGACTTAAATGAAAACAAAGACAGAGCCACTGACGACAGCTAGAGAATACGGAGGGGGATGATGATGAAAGCAGACTGGAGAATTCTAAGAAATATTAGAGGAATGTATGTAAGAGGTGTCGACTCCACTCGACAACAACAATTCCGTTTCTGGAGCCCGTGACCCAATCATCAACTGTGGCATGCTGTTTGCTGAAGGTGGATTTTGCACCTTTATGTTGGAAATCTGCAAAAAAAAAAAAAAGTAATCAAATCAAATCATATGTAACTGTTTCCCACTTGCAAGTCTTCAGGCTTCTACTGCTTTTGATTTTGATAAACACTGGAGCAAGGCCAAGCAAGCGCATCATCGCAAACTGCAGCGCCTCCATGCCCTCACTACATTTTCTTCCAGACTCACGTTGTCTCTGTGGTCCTGCACATTTTGAAACAGCAAGACATTCCTACAAATTCAGTTTGATTGAATTCTATGTTAGACAATATGATTAAATGACAATATCATTATCAAATGACATATTTTGTTTTTCACACCCAGTGCAAGGCTGTATTAAAGCACATTTAGATGATTTTGATGACGGACAACCAATCACATTTGACATTACAGGAACCACAAGACTTTACATGGGCCAAGATATTCATGATGATGAGTGATCTTTATTCTGCACCATTAGCTCTTCGTTTTTGACAGTCTTCGTCTCTGGACGCTGTCTTTTGCTGCGTATAATGGAGTGGAGCAGCGTTGAGGAAAGCAATCTGCCAAGTTGATTTTGAAATAAGTGTAAGGAACACAAGACACACATATTTCAGAATATGTGCACAATAAGCCTCGGCAGCTCCTGACTCCTTCAAGCTGAAAAAAATCATATACCAAAACCAACATTAACCCTTTTTCCTAAGCTACGTTAAAACGTATGGTAGATAGAGAAGAAAAGAAAACACACACTGCCAGGACGTCCATATAAGGAGTTGTGTGAGCACTAAGGGTTAAAACCAATTAAGCATGTTATAATGTTGTGTGTATTTTAAATTCCAATTAATGGGAAATGCCATGTATTTTTATGGGTAAAAACAACAACGTTTTTATACTGAAAGTCTCTCAACAGGCTGCGAGCGTCTCCGTCAGTTTCAATGAGTCTCTGTTTGCTTATTCTTTCAGGAATGATGTTAGACCCTCACTTTGATCCACCAAAAAGAGTTTGGGCAGATTATAAAATGGCTGCACGAGATGAAGGGATTACCTCTTCATCTTGTGGAGTGAATTATCTTTCATTTAACCCTGATGGGCCACAACACAGCGGAGAGAATAGAAGCAAGGTGCAAAGAATATCTGACTGCACTTACACCTTTTGTAATCTGTTATTGTTAGATATACTTCTCTGTGTTGTGTTTGTTTCATTTCAGGCACTGGAGATAACTGACTTATTTATTTCCATGTAGATCCTACACTTCATGCACATCTCTGCCAGGAATCTTCTTAATTAAAAGTACTAAGACCTTTAGTGATTATTTTTTCCATCTCGAAGGGATGAGAGGGATGAAATCAGATCTTCACCGTGATGAATTAAAGATGGGTATCTACAAGCGCACGTGTTTGACTGTTTTAATCCACAAGGTAAAGGGAGTCTTCAGGTACGGCGATATATCTGAGGTTTTTATTTACATTTTGTGATGTTTTTCCCTTTGGTCGCAGCCACAGACACACACATGCACAGTGCAATGGCACACAAGGTAATATGGCTCCTTGCTTCTGTAGAAAGCCCTTACAGCTGTTACACCACAGACCAGAGGTGGTTCAAGTCATGATTATGTGAATAAAGACAGGGTCTGGGTTGAAAGTACTATCCTGTCTGCCGTGTCTCACAAGTCAGACATTATTAGAGCGATTTCTTTTTCTTATCAAAGTAATTATAATCACACACATCTGACAGACATGTGATTGAGAGCTATGCACATTTAACTAATGATAATCGGAAAATATAGGAAAACCAGAAGGTGTCAGCTTAATCTTTCCTTTTTTATTTTCCCTGTAATCAGACAGCTTTATAACTTAATTTGTTTTCTATTCAGTCTTAATTTAACATTAAGACTTTATCTCTGTCATTTCCGTGTTTCACATGTTCATTTTTGTAATTTGCCTGGTTAAATTTATAAAAAAAATAACCTTAACCAAATCTGGTAAATATATTTTAATTATATACAGATTAACATGTTAATACATTGAACACATAAGAGGACTAGTTTGTCTTCATCCTTATTCTTCACTACTTAAATGTGTAATTAAGACAGATTTAGGCTCTGGTGGGAATACTTTTTCCAGTCCCATCTCGTAACTGATTCTATCTGTTACCAGAAAATCCCTTCAAGACAAGCTAAGGGAGAGTTGGTACATCACTAAATTGAATTTCACTTCACGCCATTACAGCTAAATAAACCGAGGAGATGATTCACTGATGATGATGCTCCCCTGGAGGTGTTTCAGAAATATCTGCCCTGGATACAATTTCTTTTTATTTTTTGTATCTTCTCTTGAGTAAAATAAAGGAAGAGGAGGAAGTTTTAGTTAAAACAGTGCCTTGCAGGATTTGACAGTTTCTGTATAGAAATGTTAATAATAAGGGGCCCTACTATGCTTTTTTTCTTACCTTAAACTGGTGATGTTGTTAACATATGTTAAAGTGATCCCTGTTAGATAAAAGACAGCTTCTGAATGGGTTTCCATCGGCTTTCAAGTCAAAATTTCTAATAATGTTTCTTTTCCAAACGCACGCACACAGCAAGGACATTCTGACATCTTCTAAAACAAACAAAAATGGGTTCTCCACTTTAGTTGGCATGCTGGGACATTCCCCACACAACCATCAGGGGCATGTGGAGTTTTTTTTCCGAGAAACTGTCAATCATACAATTCTACTTTGGTGGATTTGCAGAATGAAATATGGAGTTGTTCCTATCAGTGAGAGGGCCCAGAGAGCTTAATTAGAAATAGAGGTAATTCACAACCAATGCAGCACTCCTAACGACTCAATCCAAATTTGTAAAAATAAATAGATTGTCCGAAACCAACCTCTGATACTAATAAAAATGCTTAACCAGGCCTTGGTAAGTTGGTCAACCATTTATTAGTCTCATGAGAATCACTTCTTCTTTATTGCCCCAAAACAGCAACTGTGCTGTAGCTACTGGCGATGGCAAGTGATGACTTAGACCAGCAAATAACTTGTCCTGTGAGGAGTATTGTGTTGTTTTGTGTTACTGTGAAAGATAAGGCATGTATTTATTAAACGGTCGGCTGTACATGAATGGATTTTCGAAGGAATTGTTGTCATTTTTGAATGTATTGCTGTTTCACATTTGACACTGTTTTTGCTCTTTAAATGGTCTTTCATTTTCACCACCTCTGTGTCACCTATTTAAAGAAAGAAGTTGAGACTTACTTAATGTGTTCTTTGTTGATTATCAGTGTCAGCTTTGTCTGTGAGTGTTCTCTAAAGGCTTTAACCTGAGCCTGTCTATAGAACAATGGTCACAATCAACACGCCCACTGAAGGAATAGTAGCATATACAACTGAAACAATATTATTGGATCATATCTAATGAATAATGATCGGGCAGGTGAATTCACCAGAGATTAAGGCTAACAGCATTCCGCCATGCAGCTCATCAGAAATAATGATATTAATGGGCAGGTTGGTAGATGCAACAATTTCAGCAGAGTCAATTCTTAAATCAATATTCTTTCATTACATGTTCACAGCCCCTAATATCGGCGCTCAGATGGACTTGTTTATGTATGCGCGCAGACACGTTTGTGTGTGTGTGCGCACGCTAATGAGCACATGTATCTAAAACATGCACAGAGCAGTCACATCTCCCACTTATCATCGTTTCTATCCGTGCACCTCATCAACTGCATGTCCATCTGTCACACTAAAAGGAGGGCACGACGCGAGGCCATTTTCTTTGTTATTTTTGTTCCGACCTCTCCCTGCAGCCACCACCCCACTCTATGTATTCCTCCAGGATACTTCGCCTTCCCACAAGCACATATCTGCTTTCCCATTTCATCTGCAATAGTGGGTATCAATTTGCATCGTGGTAACACTGTCAGGCTAATACAGGCCCAGCTTGTGTGACTTTAGCAATAGCTTGTCCTTTAACAATTACACATAAGGAGATGAACACTAGAAATGAGAGTCACCATGGGTCCCTTTCAGTCGAGCATGAGTGACCATATTGTCCCCAGCATCTTTGATAACCTTGGATTTTGGTGTGTAAAAATGTAAGCTTGCTGTGTTTTCATTGGCACTCAAGCCAACCAAGGTGATGGTGTGTGGGCAACTGGCTGGGCCACACACACACACAAACACCTCTTGGCAATAATAATACTAATAATAATATTACTAAGAATAATAACAATAACAATAATAATAATAATAATAATAACAATGATAAATCACCTAAGAGCCTGAGACATCATTATTGCATGATTTAAACCATGACCAACAGGGGACCTGAAAAATATCCACTGTTGTTATGGAGGTCCCCTGTTGGTGAATGTGTAGCGATGCCAAGGTCAACTGTTAGGCTGGATAGGTTGACACGTACACACACACACACACTGCCATTGCTGAGTCATGATTGCCATTTACCAAGTAAAACCTACATTGTCCCATTCTTCCAACAGCTCAGTCCGCGGGGGCTGTAAATGGCCAGCCCTTGGATCTTAATGTGGCAGCATAGTGTAGCCATAAAAAGCAGGCATGTTTGTAATGTTTGTGTGGCCTGGGTATTAAATGCTACCTGCTCCTTTTAAGCCCGTCCGGCCATGCAGATTGCCTCTACTCACAGGCAGTTGGTATAACTGGATTAGTCCTCATCTGCTGCAGCAAGCATGGTTGAGTCTGTAATAAGGTCTTGATAGGGGGCATTGACTTCATGGCCTCTGCAGCCTAATATACCAACAGACCATGAGCAAGGGCAGGCTCAGGGAGAGAGAGCGGCCAGACATGTCACACGTCACTTCACATATGAGACATTCATTTGTAGAAAGGAACTTCTGGACCCGAGAACTGACTCTTCCACTCTTGCATTTATATGAGAATGCAAAATGTCTACAAAAGTCACTCAGGAAATGGTCTTGATCATCACCCATCAGCTCCCAAGTAAAATGACTGGATAATATCCAAGGGCGACTGTCTTGCCTCTTTGTGCCACCCCTAGCCTTGACCCTCTGGAGATTCATCATACATGATAACATGTAAATGGTGAATGTCTGGAACCCATTGGTTGCAGTTCATGCCTTAAAATGTAGAAACTTAAAGGGGACATATGATGCAAAATCAACTTTGTAATCATTTTAATACTTATCTTTGGGACTCTGGAGGCCCTACCAGTCGCCAAAGTGTGGAAAAAGAATACTCAGTCATGTTTTCGCGGTCCCCCTTAGTGTAAGTATAGGCGATAAAACATGCGATGTTGAATTCCCTGTGCATTATGACGGCCACATCCGCATGTCACCGCGAATGTTACCACCCCACCAGTAAGTTTACTTAGAGAGCCCCACCTTAGCTCCACCTTGTCCCTTTAAATTGCGAGAGTGCAGGCGAGCCATGTTGATATTGCCAGAGAACTAGTGGAGGGAGGGGGAGAGGAATGGAGCGGAGGGAACAGGAGCTGAGGGAGCGCAGTAAAAAGGACAATTCAGAAACCCCCTGGAAGAAGTGGGTGCGTGTTTGCCTGTGTCTCATTTGCATAAAGGGACCATGTACAAAACCGAGCATTCTGAAAGGGGCGGTTTTGGCAGGGTTATTGAACTGCTATGGTGCTTCATCCTTATGGTATTTTGACCAAAGCATGTCACAGACATGTTCATTAGGACACCAGGGAACTATTTTAAGTTGGGGAAATAGGGTATAATATGTCCCCTTTAAATTAACAACTTGGAAAAGTAAGGGAGTTTGACTCTTTGTGTCATATTTCAGTTTGATATCATTTCATAACTTTAGAATTGGAACCTTATCCATGCTGGCATAAGGTGAAAGGCAGGGTGGATCCCAGGCAGGGTGTCATCGCAGGGCCAACACCCAGAGATACACATTCACATGTATGGTCCATTTACATTGACCAGATAACCACTGCATGTCTTTGGACTGTGGAGAAAACCTACACAAACGTGAGGAGAACATGCAAACCCCACACAGAAAGGCCCTCGGTCAAACCAGAAATTCACATCGGCAACCCTCATGCTGTGAGGCAACACTGCTAGTCAATGTCTTTTTCTAATCTCAAAAGGTTACAAGATGAGGTAAATGTAAATATTGCTAAAGGAGCTTTTACGAGATGAGTCATGCCTGAGTTATGCTGGTTAGTTGCCAGGGATTTGGAAACTATTTTGAGCATACTCTCACAGGATAAGATGACGCTTTTGGTGCCTTTCTACTTCCAACAGAGTGGATACTATCAACATGTATAAATGCAAACAGGCCTTCGCTTGTTTCAGAGTGGAAGTCCATCACGTGGCATTCACTTTTGCCACTGTTGCATCACCGAGCAATGGGATGCCACTGTGGAGGAGGTTGGCTACTTGGAAAAGCTTTGCTGTGGTGCTTGACAGCCCACTGGTATCATTCAGAGTGTGTTTTTATGACCACATGCAGTGAACAGCAATGCAATCGCAATCTCTATGGGCCCTATTTAGACGATCCAAAGTGCAACGGTCTAAAGTGTGTGGCGGAAGTACATTAGGGCGTGTCCACCTCCAGTTTTGGGTTGACCGTCAATTAAGCCGACCAGAGTTTGAATCAGAGGTCAGCAGTATAACAGTTTTCTCATAGAGATGAGGAAGAGACACAAGTACAGTAGTATAGTTCACTAGTATGAGTCCTGTGAAAGATGTGCCTCTTTCCTTCTGTGTGCTTTTACTCACAGGAGGGGTTTACAGTCCTAGCAGCCAGCACACCCCATACTGATGAGTATGTGGTCCTGGGCCAGTGGACCCACTGCCTCCACTGTTTACTGATCCTCTGTCCCATCAGCAACTCTATTAGACAGCACATAATAGGGATAACGAAATGCACTAACTTTCAAAATGCATTCAACGGATGAGGAAGAGGAGGAGCGCTGAAGCATGTTCCCGTGTGTGACACAAGCCCAGTGTATGTGGATCGTGAACCCACCGATGTTGGTGCATCCAATGTGCTGCTTAAATACACATGCAAACACTTGTTGGTCAATGGCAGCTTTCTGCCGCCCCGCTGCGCTTGACCACACCTCATTTTAATATGAACACACCCATGGGCGCACTGATGAGCGCAAGTGCAATTTGCTACCTACGCGTCATGGGGCACGAAATGACAACTGCGCCAGTTGGAAACTAGCAATGACACCACTTGAATCAGTTATAATTAACTGAATTATCGTGACAAACTAAATGAACTTAGGATCAAAACAGGCTGTTGATTAGCAGCACTTGACTCCTGTGTAACTCTAACTGTAATTATTAATGATTATCAAGCTGAGAAAATCCGGTTTTCTGAAACCCCCCCTTCCCTTTAAAAGGCACTAGGTTAACATGGTTGTTTTTTTTAGGGTGAACAAAAACCCCAAACTATTTGGATTTTATTTGACAATGTCGGACTACAATATATGTACACCACTATATTCTTTACTGCATGACAAATACAACATTAACAAAGGCACAGAAAAAGATGGGTGAGACAAAATCGATGATGGCATAAATGTGCAGCGGACTTATTTTAAGTGCTGAAAAAACATATACTATGAAGCACTTGTTAGAGAGAAAAAAAATTGCTGCCCTGTTTTCAGAGTCTGCACCAGCCAGACATCTGATAAGCACCCAGCACCGCAGCTGCCTCCACTGCCATCTCCACACACTAAAGGGAGAACACAGCACACAGTGTTTATCATCACGCTGCCATCATTAGGAATTACACAGATTAGCCTTGACATTCTTGCAGATGAGAGAGGTAACAAAGGGAGCAGGCTATTAGCATTAGCAAAAGAGTTTAGAGTGGTCCTTTCATCCAGGTTTTTCACGCTGTTCTTGTGAAAACCACACACATAATGCACGTCTGACTCACCTGTGAACACATGTGTGCATATTAACAGCGTATTATTTTGCCTTTTTATATGAGCAGTTTCCCATTGCCAATAAATTAGGTCATGAGTTGCAGTAATAGGAAGTAAAAATGTAAAAATAACACAACCTGAACACCTTTGTGTGTTCAGGTTTACAAATGCTGACAGTAGCATCGTTCAATTCTAATAATGAGCTACAAAGTGTAGCACGTGGTCTTATTTAGTGGACAACCTGGGCTAAACGAGAAACCGCTTAAGAGGGTCATCTCCTGTTTATGCGCCTGCAGACATATACATATGGTGTCTATGTGGGTGCACATGTGCTTCAGTTGTGTTTTGAATGATATGCAAGTACCATTGTCTCCTGTTACTTTGCATTGATAATTTCAACTTCATCCTTTGTGTACGCAGCTGCGTCATTTGCTGAAAACGAGGACAGCACGCGTCAAATCCCTCGCTACTTTTACACAGCTGCAAGAGAGGACAAGGTTGGCATATTTTGCACTGCCTTGAGTATGAGTCAAAATCCTCAGTCTATTTCTAATTTTCAGGGATAATATGGGCTTTTAAAGCCTTAATTCAAATAAATCCATTATTAAGGCTTCTTAATGACAATCCTAGCCTTTGAAGATGTCTTCTGCGGCTCTACTGTGATCCTTATTGTTGCTGAATGAAACTGATATATAATATACAATATACAATGAGATGACAAGTGTCCAGATACACATCAAGCCAGCGAGATAAGGCATTCTCTTGGGAAACATCGAATACGAGAGCCTGGGACAGACAACCGCTTTACATCATAGCTAAATGGTAGTTGGTTGAAATATGATAAGCACGAGATCTATTGCTCAGAATGAAGCTTCTGCACTGTTTGGAACAGAGCTCAAATAATCAAACTCTGAATATTATGTCAAGGGGTAGGTAAAAATAATGCTACCCTTTGATGATGGTCACAGAACATGCCAAAAAGAAAGGGTTTCATCCTCTTTTGAAAAAGGAGCAAACAATAGAGTTTAACTTTCTATTTTTGTATGGCACTTCTGGTATTTGAGAACACTCAAAAACGTCTACAACAAATCCACATGACAGTCAGTTCCACATCCGTGTAGTATTATGGGACGACAACATGAATAAATGGCCTCACATAACATATGTGCATATATTTTTTATTATTTTCCGATGTCGCTCTGTGTGGAACAGTTGAATGAATGAATGAATGAATTAAATAAAATAATGAATAAAAGTAAGCACAGTTTTAATTACTCAACTATATTAACTGACACCAACTCAGACTGTGGTTTTATATTGCCTTGACATTTTTACCGATATTTCATAGTCCAGCCACTTCTCTTGCGTCTTCAGTAGGTTTATTTTCAACAAAGTCAAACGAGCAGGCATACAATTTAAGGATTTCAGCCATTTCAGCGAAGCGTTTCCTTGTCTGTATGGTGCGTCACATCCTCGTTTCTGACTTGTTTGTCGCCAATGATCGAACCGCTCACGTTCCATTAACTAACTGTTATAGCAACCCCTAACTGACCGGGAATGTCAAACTGGAAGTTGTGCACAAAAATAATGACGAAAGTGTGCTTCCTTGTTTCTGCTGAAAATAATGTCTATAGGTCAAGAAACACCACTAACTAAAACTGTTCCTTTAAAGAGATGTGATATAGACATGCAGGTGACATGCATCAAAGAAACTAAATCTCCACACAGATAAATATAGAAAGGTGAGAGATAAGGATGATAAACCGGCAGTGTTATAGAAAAAAAAAAGATGAAGATTGGGCAGGCATCAGAACAGAGGAGCATTTTTTTTTATTGGATGATACAATTCATCTGCTGCATATCACAATCTAGATCTTTCTAAAACGAGATTACCATTTTAACATCTTCCTCTCTTTGTTTCATCATTCTCCTTTTGTCTCTCTGTTTGCTCAAGGAATCACCACCACCTCACTGCTGGTCAGCTGCCATCAGTCTGGAGGCAAAGTACAAAGGTATTGACTTTTCCTTGTCAACCTCTACAGACACATGCAGGCTTATTATTATTGTTCAACTTCTATATATCTAGACCCGTAGTCCAGTGACTTTTGGCTCTATTGATTACCATTAAAAGGCTGGCTAGCCTTTGACTCTGTGTCCTGTTGCATACAAAGAGACAAAACACACACAGCAATGTTGATGGTGAAAGCAATTTCCACCCAACTGCAATCGCTGTGCCACTTGACCTTTCAACAGGATGGTGGTTCTGCTCTCAATGCAGTGAAGGAGCTCTCATTGAGCATCTTCTGCTGCATGGGAGCACCTGTAGTGTCGTCAGTGCCAGTACTGTATTTAGCTTATGCATTTGAGTACATATCTATCTATCTATCTATCTATATATATACATATATATATATATATATATATATATATATATATATATATATATATATATATATATATATATATATATATATATATATATATATATATATTATATATATATATATATATATATATATATATATATATATATATATATATATATATATATATGTAGATATATAGATATATAGATATACATATATAGATAATATAGATATACACACATATATGTAAGAAAATGTATATGTACATATATATAGATATACACAGCCTTTCTCCCTGTGTGTACGTGGGTTTTATCCGGGTTCTCTAGTTTCCTCCCACAGTTCAAAAACATGCAGATTTGGGGATTAGGTAAATTGGACACTAAATCAGGGGTGTCACACTAATTTTTCAGCGGCCACATACAGTACAATTTCATAACAGTGCACAAAAAAGGCACAAATCATTTAGCCACAGGCATCTTGAGCTGAAAAATGTAGTATTTCACATTATATCTATATATCTATACCTGTATGTAACAGAGTACAATATACTTGGTTAAATGATGGCAAAAGTGGCTCAACAGCGCCTCTTACTGGCATAGGGTTAGTATATGCAAGCTGCCTCAGCATACACACAGAGCTATGAGGAATGCACTGTGGTAAGTTGTGTTTCAGGCATGGTCCAGGATAAGCAATAACTTTGTATTTTTATTTTATTAATAGTTTGTTATTTACCGTGGTATGCATTTTAAATAAATTTGCTGACTGTTATGAGCCTAGTCAATGATCTGTCTTGTCGGTGTATGACATTTTACAAATGAAAATGTGCATTGTTGGTGTTAGGCTAGCATAATTATGTGCACCTGTCCCATGTGTTATCCAGGCTTATCTTGAGACCAACGCTATTTTCCAGTCATCATTCCACTGTGATGCTGTGTTGCAGGTAATACAAATGAACTCCTTGTGTCAGTTTTATATGTTTGATTTGTTAGCATGTGTGTACTACTGTTTTTGCCTGCTAACTTAATTAGCACGCTGTCTAGCGCCGCAGATTGCTATTCTTAGCAACATTCAGTGTTGCGTTCAGGTTCACCTTGTAAAACCCTGTTAGTGTGTTCTTCAGTTGAATTTTTGTTTAATTACTATAAAATGGATTACTGAGAGGGATTTCCACTCACAAAGATGTATTGTGTGAATGTAAATGTGAAAGTAACATTAGTTAAAGCACTGTAATATATCAGGATGAATAATAGATTATAATATACACCATAGGATCACACAGAGTTAAACTAATTTCTTTGTAAATTATTTTGTTATATACTGTATGCGTGTGTATATAAATATACACACACACATATATATATATATACACATAGCAGTACATTTAAAAATGATTATGACAATTTTTTAGTGAAAATGCACAAAAGATAGAAAGAAAAGAAAAAACAAAGAAAATCACATGAATTGTGATACTAACAAACATACAGGAAAGATGGACAGGAATTTGATATAACTCTACAAATCAATAAAGGAAAAGGATGCCATATACATTTATGTAGAGTCATATTTATCTGTCCTAAGTCATATAAGTGATAAACCAAACTGCAGATGACAACACCTTAATGTCACCAATAAAAAAATAATTTCTGCTGTCTGGAAACACGGCACTCACTCTTTTTATGCTGCATAAAAATTGATATTATATGTTACATAGGTTAGAAAAGCCAAAAGCATGGAAAATGAATAACTTGGATTGTGATTGAAGAAGTCCGACAATGCTCCACAGTAGATAAGTTCTTGTGTTAACATGGGAGAAAATGTAGTTCTGCATGGGTCGACAAAGACCTCACAGCTTTGTTGGTCCAGCCACATCAGCTGGATGATCATTTTGTGCAGAGCCTGTGACTGAGAGGGCCTTGGAGGTATTAGGCAAGCCACCACATTATATCTATTCCCTTATAGCTCCTCCTCTCCTGCCTGCAACTTGTCGTATATGCAAATTTGCCTGTCAATATCATCATGCCACAGCATATTCTTTTAATTTTACATTTATTTCTTATCTTAATAGGACAGCCAGTGTTCGTTTTACAATACTGATGCTAATTTGTAAAGACAACACAGGTGTGAATATTTTATTCCCGTAAATGTGCCATTGGTATTTGTTGCTTCTTATATTCTTTTTCAAACCATTTGTCCCAATGTTTAGCTTCTTGTAGGTGTGTCACATAATTTGACAATTCACTTCCTGAATAGACAATGTTAAATAATTGGATATAAGGCCATGAAATTTGGTAGATAGATTTGTGTAATGTATAATTGTGTAATGCTAACAGTGAGCATGCTGACATGCAAACATGCAACATATGTTTGTTATGCTGCCTTCTTGGCCAAGTCACTCCTGAAAAGGTAATATATTTTTATGGTGTCTTGGTGAGTTTACTAACGACTAACCATATTAGGATGGTGTTCGTATTTACTAGGAGTAATAGAGAGTCATAAAGTAAAATGTATGTTGAGATCGCACTTGACGTTATTGCTGTTATAATACATACAAACTCAAGAGCACAATATGTCAGCATTGATACATTTATAATTTCTGTCCCTTTATATTTGTGTGTGCATTTATTTTACTATGTGCACATTTTTTTTTGCAATGCACAGTTTGTGCTAATGATATAACATTACATTATATTATGCACTTAATGTAATTTGACAATTATTAAGTATGTTTTGCTTATATTCATTTCATGATTGGAAAAAGAAGTGCCTAATAATAGTAATAATAATAGCTCCTGGTAGACAAGATATGTACTTGACTTGATTTTGACTTAAACTAAGCAGAAACTAACTTGATCAGCTTGACCTAGCTGAAGTGAACTGCAATTGAATGAACATAAGGATCCAGAGCTCTCACTGCCTTCCAACGACATTTAACCAATTCTGTACAAAGCTTGCACTGTTTTAAAACACCTTGTGGCTCCAGTTGCATTTTTGTGCCCTTCCTCCTAACCCCTCCTTCAGAAGTAGTTTCCTGTGCTATGGCAATATATTGTTCATTGTTGGAATTTAATTGCAGATTTGTGCAGTGATGTAAAATGTTAAAATACAAAAAGCAATCTATAGCAAATATGGTGATTTAATACACAGCTGCCTTGGTATTTGAGACTTATTGTATGGTTTAATTGGTTCACACAGTAAATGCGATGTGGGCTTGGCTGAAGACAGTTAATGAGGTGGAGAGTAGCTGCTTAGATTCAAGGGCTACAGTGTTTTCTTTGAATATGCTGAACAGAGAAGTGTTCTCAAAGTGCGTTTGTGTGTGGAGGTGGGGATGAAGGCTCTTTGCCTTCAAAAAACAGCCTTGTCTTCAACAAGATACATGACAGCTATACTGTACCTCTGCAGCTGGATAATTGTGCACAGCATGTCTCAGCATGTCTGCTTAAAGTCGCCCGGACTGTCCGCCCTGTTCTTCATGACTGTGTTGATAGCAAAAAGTGCAAAGACGTGGTTTTACAACATGTGCATAAAGAGTCGGTGGTCAGAAATAGTAATAACCCTTCAATCACACCAGCTGTGGTGTGATTGAGCCAAAGGTTGTTATTCTTCTATAGTGATACACATCAGCTTCAGAAGAGTCCAACATTTTGCACAGGAATAAAACATGGATGGAGAAGATGAATAAAGATTGAGAGTCATTTTACAATCAAATCATGAAGCAATGTTTAAGATAAATTTCTTGGAGAAGCATGAAGGTCTCTGCAAAGATTAATTATTTCTTGACTGCACTGTTATTTTGGCATTAATGTAGCCGGCAGTTTTACCCTGTGATAAAAAATAATAATAATAATAAAAAAATTGAATTTTTATGGTTCCCAGATGACTAACCCTGCTTTTGGTCTTTTGTGTTTCTCTCCTAATAGTTGGTGCAAGGGTTGTCAGTGTTGTTGAGATCAATCAGTCCAGCACTTTGCTGCCAGCCCAGATCTGATATATTTTTTACTCATCTCTGTAAAGGATTCTGTTTTTTCTCCATTTCCTTTGCAGTTTTAATTTTTTTTCTCTAACTTTTAAACAGTATTCCTCTACCAGTTGCATTACCTTTGTCTTACTCCAGAGTTGTGTTGTTTTCTATGAGTTGTTCAGAGGGAATTTGCTTTCTCATTGTTACTGTTGAAATCCACCACTATTGCTCAGTAGGTGCATGGGTGCAGTCCCAGTGCCACAACTCCAAAATATCATGGCAACATAAAGTCAATTCCTTCTCCAGGTAATTGAATAACCACGCTCCTGTCTTGCTTTCATCATCCTCCACCTTGATGTCCAAGCTCTTCTTGCTTCAGTGCACACTAGCATTGTAGCAATCTGCTTGGAGGGTGATGCAGTGGAGGTGCAGAGGGGCTCTGCTACTTGTGCTTTGGATGTGGATGCCGTAGCACCACTGACAATTGCTCATTTGCTTCCTGATTATCGAGCCTTTTCCACCGGACCTATGTCCAAGGCATTGGGTGTTCTGTTTCATTTCAGATTTTCAGATCATTTCAGGAGGCTATAATATACAAGAGCATATGTAAAGCAACATTAGTATGGTTTTATAAGTATAAAATGTCTCTACAGAGAGAGTTAGGTGCATAATAATGCAGGGTAGTGGCTATTGAAAATGCAAAAAAAATTTAAGAGGAAACCACTCTTAGATGGAAAGTTAGTCACACAGTAACTGCAGTAGGGAAGATTGCTCGAAAAATTGTTGTGTTGAATTTGAAGATCTCTATCCTAAGCTCCTCTCAATAGACATTTTTGTTGGTGCTTCAGTATTGTAATTGGGTAAATGATTGGTTAGTTTCCTTGTCACTCTTTGAACTGGCTTGTCATCTGATTGGTCAGACTCTTTCCATGATGGGTTGGACTTCGTTGTGAGGCTGTAATCGGAGTGTTCTTTTATCTCGGATCATTTGATTTACATTATGCTGAGAGGTATTATGGAATTATTGATCAACAAATCAAAACAAAACTGCTTCAGTGTGTGCATGAGTGTAAAATACATTGTCGTTGAAGAATTTCACATAGCAAGATGAATACATAAGGAGAGACTGAAAATGTCTGGTCAGCTGAAGCTGGTGGAAACCGTTACGTTAACAATGCAACCAACTGATCAAAGCAAATCAGTGACCTACTTTCCCTTGCATTATTCAATCTCACCCAAATTTACCTTGAGGGTAAGCAAAAGGGGGAGTCCTGAAAAGGAGAGAGGGAGTCCCTCAGGAGGAAGCACACTGTTGGAGAAGAGGCTATAAACATCAGCAGAGGATGAAATCAAAAAGAATTGTGGCACAGGTAGAGCCCCCCCTCAAGGCCTTTATTGTGGTGTTCATCAAACATTAACAGTGAGGACAAATACCATGGAGGAAAATGTTGCGCTTGGAGAGCAGTGATGATGAAAAGCCCCCAAATGCATCTGACAAGGAGTAAATATTGAATTGAAAGATAAACAAGGTGAATATCTTTCATTATTCATGCCAATAGGGAGAGACAAGAAAACATGATTGCATGGAAAACAACATCCTTTATCTGTCCAGCCCTCTCATAAAACACTTTCTGACTCGGTGGAAAGGGGGTCAAAGCAGTGTGGTTTTTACATTGTTTTGTGTTTGTTCTGTTTTGCTACATAACGGTATATAGAGCTGTCAGAAGGTAGTTCTGTGTTTCAGCATCATCTCACGTAATCTGTTCTTTCGAATCCCCCTGAAATGACAGCTGCACGCAGAGGCCTCTTTATGATTGTGCCACAGTGCACACTCCCATTTCTATTCATGTGGTGCAGCTCCTTATTGCTAGCTACTCTGCATTCAGTGGGTCTATTATCCCCACACATCCACGCTTGGGATGCAAGGCGGGTTCACTCTGATTTTCAGTACTTCTCTCCTTATCCGCACTTTTGTATTACAGCACAGAGACACATGTGTTTCTGTCTTTCCATTTGTTTGTGCCATTAATTGTCCAAATAGAAAACAAACGGGGAGTGATCCCGGTGCATAAAATATGTATTTAATTGTGTTTGTCCAGACACCACACTCACAAGGACAGAGAAAAAAATAAGCCATCTTGAACTCACAGATCATCCCAATAAAGGCCCATGCTGTGTCTAGGGAGAAGGAGTAAAAACAGAAGGGTTCTAAATAAATCAGCTAACAGGCACAGTGGACAGTAAAGTAGGATAAAGGGGTCTGTCTCACACCTGGGATGTTGCCCTAAAAAACTCTGTCAGTTCCTGCTAGAGTCAGGTAAAGCTTCAAACAAGTTTCTCGGATCACAGTGTGGTTCACACAATGCGTGATGTTCCTCTAGGAGGGAAGTCTGACTTGTGTATCTCATCACAAAATCACTCTGAATCAGACCATGCTTTCTGACATGTTAACTGCTATTGTATTTCTGTTTGGGTTTTACCTGCTTTCACCCCATCATGTTCTCTGATTGGCTTGAGTTTAGGTTCTTACTGAAAATCTGATTAGAATCTGTGACTCATCAGCAAGCTGCTCTCACAGCATCTTTAAAGAGTTTGCAGATAGTGACTGTACGCAGCTTAAACCTCCATTGAACAATCGCATCACAGGCTAAGTGCAGATGTGAAAGTTTCCAAAATTATCTGAAGATGTATTTTGGATTGATCACTTTGTTCACTGATTTATTCCTGGGTCACATGAAGGACTGTCTACTCAGCTTACATCCCCTGTACCCTCCCCATTGTTCCCCCATACTTTGATTATATTTATTGTATCAGCATTGACCATCATATAGATTTTGTTTTGTTTTTACATTTTAAATAGTCTTGTTTCATTGTAGAAATGTGTAAAGTATTGATTCATTCAGCCCTTCCTATTCCCCTCTGGCTCCCTCTCAAGTAACATATTGGACTTTGCAAATGGCAATGATGTACTACTTCTTTATTTGCATACAGAGCAAGAAGGTGAGATCACAAGTGGTCATTTGAGATGTATTCTGATTTTTGGTGCAATGCAAACTGGTCAGCTGAGATGCATTATAATGCCAAGTATAGACAGGGCCACTGACATTTGGAAAATGAAATAATAATGACATGTCAGTCATGACTGTCTACTTTTGGGATTGTGGTGCTGTTATTTCCCATTCTGACTGGGACAGTAGGTGATAATTCCCTTATATTACAACTGAACAGACTTGGTCATCCTTTGTAATATAAGGGAATTATCACCCGCTGTCCCCATCAGATTGGGCAATAACAGCACCACAATTTTTGTAAATGTTTTGTAAATGTATGTATGCAATATATAAATGTTTATTCTGAAATGTTGGTAGAATGTATTTTTAGCTGTTCTGATTTATGGTTCTTGGCAATTCACTCCTATGCTAATTGCTCTAATGCTGAGCTAAAGAGTAAACATGAGCACTGGGGGAAACAAACTGTAGCTAAGATGTGCAGAGGAGAGGAAGCGGTAACATTAACAATCCAAACTGACATAAAACTAGATCACTCATTTTAGGGGCATTGTTTCAGAAAAAGAATGAATCCATGATGAAAATTCATTTAGAAAGCATAGACCATAAATCCACAAGTGAAAGGAACCTGCCAAAACGTTTTTCAAATCTGAGTACAGATAAGGCTGTGCTGACCCTAACAATAAAAAGCCAAGCACTTTTCAGGAATATCTATAATACCTATCATATCTATCTTAAACACTTAAACAACAACTGATACTGCAATAATTGACAGCGGTGGACAGTGGTATCAAACTGTTTTTTTGCCATTGCAACGATCCATCATTCATCTTTGCACTGTTTTGGTCCTTTCTGAAATATCTCACCATAAAGAGTTAGCTGTATAACGGTAGCATTTCGCGTCTTCCAGGGGATATTCAAAGTTATTGATTTGATGAGCCCTGAATGTTCCTATAGCCAATGTCCTTCTACAAAAGTCTTGACATGTGGCAGCCATTTTGGTATTGCCTCCAGGCAGCCGTTACGGGCAAACTACATCAGGGTCTTCCTCTGCACGATTTTGTGTGAGTCTTGAGATGTGGCACTGTACACTCTGACCTCTCTTTTGTTTTTGGCACTCTACTGCAATTGAAAGAAACGTATGTATGTAATACTAGTTTGATATCCCTTGCCTTTCTTACAAAGTGAATTGCCTTCTTACAGAAAGGGAAAGGAAACTGAATGAATGTCATCCTCCCATCTTGTGAAGAGCAAAATTTAATGTTCAGAATTATGTAAGTGGTCTGTCTCTACTCTAAAATGTCTTTGTCTTAGCACTATTATCATAAGGGTAAATATGTGGGATGTTTTCTGTGCCAGTAAAATTTACAGTCACTTATGTTCACCAGAGGATGAATCATAGCCACTTTGGTAATCTTTTTTTTTTTTTTACCTCACACCATCTTCAGGTCTAACTTCCACTTTCTTAAAATTATAACATCCCCATAGTTTTTGTTCTGGCGTTGCAAGTGTGAACATATTTAACAGCAGACCTTTCAAACATCAATTCAGACAACAGATTCTGATGCTTTTTTTAAATTATTAACTATGACAAATTATTAAAGCCCACCTTACTTGCATATCTTTTGACACAAACTGTGACAAAGGTGAAACAGTGAGTGTCTCATTACTTGCAGAAACACACATTTCACATAATTGCTCATTTTACACATTTTTCAAGTTTCCTCTTGACATTAAGTACAATCCATTAAATAAAATTGTTTCTCAATAGATTGTACCGACTGTATTACATGACCATTTTGCCTTTGTGTGAATATGTGGGAGTGCATGGATTTTATGAACGTTTTCTGCTTATCTGTCATTGTGATCTGAGGCCAAATACCAAAGCATCACACACAAACACACGGCATGCACACACTTATCAACTTCAACTTGGCAGCCATTTGTCCAGAAACAGTCCTCCTCATTAGGCTGACCACCTTCTGCGATAATACTAGGGGCAGTGTGACCTCGGCTTGTGCCAACATCACCTTCCCCCCTCTCATCATTACCACCAGGGCGACACATTCCAATTGCCATTGTTTTACTTGTATTCCATCGTCTGCTTCACTTCCGCCCACCAAGCATTGCACTGTTTACAGGAAGCTCAACTCCACAGCAAGGAGACATCGAAAATAAGATGTTAGACCAGCATTAACATGGTGTTTTTTTGTGTTCTGTATTGTTTACTGCAGATCATTCATAATTAGTCTACATAAACATCATCAACATCAGGCTGTTAAGGGAGAAGTGGAGAACAAAATAATAAAAGCAGGTGGATGAGTTTGATAATTGTGTTCTGTTCAATTGCAGTTGCTTCCGCTAATGTGTGTAGATATTTGTATGTTTTTGTGCTATATGCCCTTGATTTTTAGGTAGGTTATACCTCTAAAAAAGAGCAATGGTTACATTATTAAAATGAGATGTGTTTACACTTATTTAAAGCCAGACAGAGTAGGAAATTCATTTGTTGTACAACAGAACTGAATCTATCCATCTTCTACCACTTATCCGGGTCGGGTCGCGGTGACAGCAACTTGACCAGAGAAGCCCAGACTGCTTTGTTCAGCTCTTCCTGGGGAATCCTGAAGAGTTCCCAGGCCAACCGAGAGACATAGTCTCTCCAGTGAGTCCTGGGTCTTCCCCAGAGCCTCGTCCCGGTGGGACGTGCTCAGGACACCTCACCAGAGAGGTGTCCAGGAGGCATCCTAACCAGATGCCCGACCCACCTCATCTGGCTCCTCTCGATGCAGAGGAGCAGCGGCTCTTTTGTGAGCCCCTCCCAGATGACTGGGCTTCTCTACCAATCTCTGAGGGAAAGCCCAGACACCTTGTGAATGAAACCCAGAGTGTTTTTTTTGAAAATGACTATGACTATTTTTAAGAAACTAGGTATGGCATTTGGGTTAGACTTTTATGGATGTGACCTGTCACACATGATGGGGTTTTTTTTTTTCCACGACAGGACCAAGGTTTTGTGATGAACATCAGCTGTGAGACTGAGATTCCAGCTAACTGGATGGCGAGGCAAACTCACTAGTTGAAGATGGGTTCCTTGTCCCTTCCTCGCTCCCCTCCCTTTCTTTTTTTTCTTCTTTCTTTTTATTTTGTGCAGACTCTATTATTTGATTTATTTTTTTTTACTTGTTTTGATTATTGTGATGAAGGCCTTTAGCCAGCTTGTTTTTGCTGTTGTGTAATGATAGACATTATTCAAATCTATTTCTGCATGGGTTATGTTAGTCAACCACCAGGACTTCTTGACGCTCTTGAAATCTTCTGGTCCTTATTAAGAAAACTAAAGCATCATCTGTAACCATGGGGTTACATACACAATTAGTATAATTCCCTGGACTGGATATCTGCAGATTATCAGACTAATACCCTTATCCATATATCTTTGATAATAGATAAAATGTATGAATAAATAAAGTTATTTATAATTATTTTCAAAAAAGGAAATAACATGCACACATTTATGCTCCCTGAAAATCTGGATAGTTTCTTCACATTGCCTTCTCAAATTAGTCAAATCCCAGGGCACCTCCGCATTAAAGTCGTACAAACACAAAAATTTATCTTTACATCTCGTCTTTATCTTGACTCTCTCGCTTTCTGTTTTTTCCTCTCAAGTGTGTGACTGTAAGCCACTGTGCACATCTGAGTGATCTCTCTGATCAAAAACATTCACCACTTTTTCATCATATTCCAACAGCTCCCTTGGTGTTTCATTTGTCGCCCAGCAAAGAGTTGCGGGCCACTTCTCATGTGTAGCATTTGGTTTCTCTCAGTCTAACAGCGGTATAACTATATAACTTAAAGCTCACGCTGCATTATTTGTTGTCCCTTTCCCTCCAGGCTGTGGCATTCATCTCTGTGTACTGCCAGCACCGCCTAGTCTTCATGCTGTCACCCAGTTATAGCTCAGTAAAAACCATAGTCCTCTCAGGCCAACTAATTATGGACTTTGATTATTCCCATTTTGTTTTACTGAGTGTGGGGCCCTAGCCAACAGGCGAGCTGGCAGAAAGGCCAGCACCAGTGATTGTCTCAGTTTCGGGTCTAATTGAGCCAAATGGGAATGGCTGTTGCCAGAGTTCACTCTCCTCCAGTGTTTACATGCTGAATCGCCAGAGAGACATTCATTACTGCATCACTGAAAACTTCTCTAGACACGCTCTCCCTCACACAATTTGTAGCCATATTGATAAAGAGTTGAAGATCTCAGTGGGCTGCATGTACAGCTGGGCCCGCCGATGCTGAGAATAAATGCAGTTTTCCAATGGTGCTTCAGTCTACATTACAGAGCCATTATTTCTATCTGCTGTTCCTGTCTCAACATTACCGACAGAATGTTTGCTGCTGTTCAAACCACGGTAGCTTATAACTGCATACAAGAGAGAATGAAGTGATATTTGCTCTCTGATTGATTTGCCGTAGCTCTTTACGCATCTCCTCCCGTGTTTTCTTGTGATAGCTCCACTTTCCTCTCTGCCTGGCTTGAAGCTATATGTAGAAGAAGGAAAAGAGTAGATTGATGTGGCAAATGTGGCATTAAGCATTGTCTTTTTGTTCATATTATATTGTATAAAAAAAGTTGACTTAATCAGGTTTGCTGAATGAGGTTAACCTGGCAGTGACAATATAGGGAGTAGGAACCAAACTCACTGGTTAAGTGCTAGGACAGAAGATGCTCTTAGAAGAGCTGAGTTTTCAAGAGCTTCTTGAAGATTGACAGGGACGCACCTTTTGGTAGGTCATTCCACCAGCATGGAACAACCTATGAGAAGAGTCTGGATTGTCTTGTGCAGGGTGTTGGCACCACCAGACAACAATCCTTTGATGAATGGAGTAGTCGAGGAGTAACATACAGTAAGTCTTAAGGAGAGCATTTAAGTAGGCGGGAGCAGACCCATGAAGCACTTTGTAGGCTAGCATCAATGATTTGAGTTTGATGCAGGCGGCTTAAGGTAGCCAGTGGAGCTCAATGAACAGAGGTGTCCTTTTAGGCTGATTAAAGACCAGGTGCACCACCACACATTAACAACGTCGGCAAACATCTTGAGGATTTAATGTTCTCAATCACCAATTTCAGATCTTCCTCAACAGAAAATTTTTGTAAATGATGTTCCTATTTAGAGAAAAATAGACGGTACATGTGAGTGGACACCAGAGTGATTGATAGCTGGTATCATCCAATAGCTTTTCCTGGTTACAAAACCTGAACACGGCACGACCAAATTGCTCATCTCGAATCTTGTGAACAGGAGTTCAGATTCTAATGGATGACATCACTCTCAGTTGCCACCACACAATGTTTTAATAGATGAACATTATTTGATGAAACATTACAGATGAAATTAATGCAAGCATGTTGATACATCTGCCTCATTGTGTAATTTGTAGCTCTCCTGCAGGTAGAGCAGCAGGGGTGGGTGGGTGGGTGGTTTAGGGGGGCTTATGTGCAGTCACTCTATGCCAAATATTAACTTTGGCTCTCTGGTGAAGCTCTACCCAAATGTATTTAAAGCATTTGCTGCCGTTCAGTGCCAACACTGAAGTAAACTTTTTTGTATGCCTTCATTATCATTTCGTAATTATTTCTCAGATTATATTTGAACAGATTCTCTATTGCAGGAGCCTTTCTTTCTTCACTTCTTCAGTAACGCACTGCAGGCACATGACAACCACCTCAAAGCTGTCAGGGAACTACAGGGAGGGAAACATAAATCCTGCGCGATAAATCCTTGCCACTATCGAGCTTGGGACGACACAGAGCTTTATTTCATTCCTCATACTGGGCTCTGTTATTGAGGTCAGATTATCGGGGAGAGTAAGTGATGCAAAGGGAATACAATACCACCACTGCTTACATATGGATAATATGATTAAGGTGCTATAAGCCAGGCTTTGACACTGACACACACAATCCATGTGGCAAGTGCATGTTTATAGCATATCTATGTGAAGACAGCATGAATGTGAATGTCATACTCCGGCTGTGGCGTGCGGTTGCTATCTGATTTGTCTAAAATTCATAGAGGCAGAATTGGTGGTTGACTGGCTGATTCATGGGTTGATGCAGCAAGATAATTCACTTAACATCTTTTTGATAGACCTCTTTTCAATAAAGCTGTCATTAAAATAAAACCTTCATAGAGCAAGCACAGTGTTCATTATGTCACAATGTAGAAGTATGGCATTAGCGTTTATCTTACCAGTAAACTTTCTTTTTCTCTTTGGAAGCCTTGACAGCTGCTAATGGAGTTGAGCTGAGACATTTCAGCCTTTCAACTTTGGAAAAGACTATTATCCCGTTGCACTGTCCTTATGAAAAAGTGTTCACACTGACACTGATAACATCAGCGGTAAATGCAGACATGATCAATTATCATACAACACATCTCCTCTTCCAATGGTAAAAGGACCTTTTTAAAGAGGGTGATTACTGTAACCATGTGCAATAGAACCTGATTGACTCGATAGGTGATGGGACTTTAATGCTTAAAAAAAAGTGTCCACCTGAAAGGCTCACACTAACATTGATCATGGCAGCATTAAACATTTAAGTAATCACTGCACTTAGTTAAATGATTGTGTAATGAATAATAGATGAGATGAAAGGCGGACAGAGTAATAAATGGTGTAAGGAATAATTACTGTCCATGTGACATTCAGCCATGCCTTTACATCCACAAGGACATTTGCTTTTTGAACTGCACCAACTCTGTCACTCTACTGTCTAATGAATCAGGGCGTTTGCCTATAGGGATGCAGCGCACACAGGGACCTGTCTGCATGACTTCAGAGGACATTACACTGGCTCACATTCGTTTCCTGGAGACTAACTTCAACCTTAGTCATTGGGGATTTAATCAATTCACATTACTCTCCTGAAATGTGAATGCAGCGTTAGAATGCCATTGGTTTGTTTGGTCAGTTAGTGATTGATTTTGCAAATAAAAGCTGCATCTATTCTGCATTCGATTCTATTATATTCTATACTCTAAAGAGCACACACATACTGTAACTAAAAAATCTGCAGAACACATTAAAATTACATATACATTGTATACAGAAGAGAAAATGTTGTTTTTCATTTACTAAAAATATCCAGTCTTGCAGTACATTTGTATTTGAAGTGAATTCAGCCATATTGGGACTCACAACATATCATTTATATCTGGGAAAGATTTTGTCAAGACCTTAACTAATGCAGTTTTGTTCCCTAAACCTAACCACAGATGGGACACTGGATGTGTAGCCTAGACTCTGGTTGGACAGTCATATTCTGTATGGCGCACACCCAAGCTATGCAATGACGTATCTGATGCTACTAATACATGTGATATCTTACTTATTTACAAAATACAATATAAATGAACATCATCATTCAGCCACTGATTGCATTTACCAAAAAAGCACAGTTGCTGTTTTCAGCTGCGTTGAGACCTTCAATTATTTCATAAAATAAAACAACCCAGTTCACAAATGCGCTTTGCGGTTGTGTTTGTAAGATGCTGCTTGTGTGTTTGTCAGATTCATTATTGTGTTTCTTCCTGTTAATACTGTTCAGTAGGATGCTTGCGTGTTATCACATTAATATATATATATATATATATGTATATTTTCTTCATTTGACCGTGTTTTGTTTATTCACTTGGTCTCAAATGCCACTGTAATTCTGGTCTATTCTGGTCGTGACAACGTAGAGTACATTTTAAACATCAGTTGTCTGAGAGTGTTTAAAGTCACTAAATCCTGCCCCCCCCACACACACAAACACACACGGACACCCTCTTCAATCACTTGATGTAAATAGGCTGAGGCCTGTTGCAAGTTCGGCTGATAAATTCAGCTCTGTCTCTGTGTTTATCATGTCAAGATGACTTCACTCTGGTTCCTCTTTAGCCCTGCTGTGTCTA